>NW_027423252.1:32500-85000 GCF_048934315.1 Petromyzon marinus
TGAATGAGTGAGTGGGTGAGTGGATGAGTGAGTGGGTGAGTGGATGAGTGAGTGGGTGAGTGGGTGAGTGAGTGAGTGAATGAGTGAGTGGGTGAGTGGATGAGTGAGTGGGTGAGTGAGTGAGTGGGTGAGTGGATGAGTGAGTGGATGAGTGATTGGGTGAGTGAGTGGATGAGTGAGTGAGTGGGTGAGTGGGTGGCCACCCTCACCATACGGAGCATGTTGCCCGCGTGGGGGTTGACGGATCCCCGCAGCAAGTTGTGCAGCTTCACGATGCTCTGCTTCACCGCCACGTTGCGCGTGTCCAGCAGCGCGGCGTCATCCACCAGCTCCGAGCCATCGCCCTGTGCCAGGTCCACCAGGGCCCCCAGGGCGGTCACCAGGGCCCCCAGGGCGCAGAGGGAGGAGAAGCGGCTGACGGGAGGAGGGGAGAGAGGGGGGAGAGATGGGAGTCTGTGTGTGAGTCTGTGTGAGTCTGTGTCTCTCTCTGTGTGTGAGTCTGTGTGAGTCTGTGTCTCTCTCTGTGTGTGAGTCTCTGTGTGAGTCTGTGTCTCTCTCTGTGTGTGAGTCTGTGTGAGTCTATGTCTCTCTCTGTGTGTGAGTCTCTGTGTGAGTCTGTGTGAGTCTGTGTCTCTCTCTGTGTCTCTCTGTGTCTCTCTGTCTCTCTCTGTGTGTGAGTCTCTGTGTGAGTCTGTGTCTCTCTCTGTGTCTCTCTGTGTCTCTCTGTGTGTGAGTCTGTGTGAGTCTGTGTCTCTCTCTGTGTGTGAGTCTCTGTGTGAGTCTGTGTCTCTCTCTCTGTGTGTGAGTCTCTGTGTGAGTCTGTGTCTCTCTCTCTGTGTGTGAGTCTGTGTGAGTCTGTGTCTCTCTCTGTGTGTGAGTCTGTGTGAGTCTGTGTCTCTCTCTGTGTGTGAGTCTGTGTGAGTCTGTGTCTCTCTGTGTGTGAGTCTGTGTGTGAGTCTGTCTCTCTCTGTGTCTCTCTGTGTCTCTCTGTGTGTGAGTCTGTGTGAGTCTGTGTCTCTCTCTGTGTGTGAGTCTCTGTGTGAGTCTGTGGCTCTCTCTGTGTCTCTCTGTGTCTCTCTGTGTGTGAGTCTGTGTGAGTCTGTGTCTCTCTCTGTGTGTGAGTCTCTGTGTGAGTCTGTGTCTCTCTCTCTGTGTGTGAGTCTGTGTGAGTCTGTGTCTCTCTCTGTGTGTGAGTCTGTGTGAGTCTGTGTCTCTCTCTGTGTGTGAGTCTGTGTGAGTCTGTGTCTCTCTGTGTGTGAGTCTGTGTGTGAGTCTGTGTCTCTCTCTGTGTCTCTCTGTGTCTCTCTGTGTCTCTCTGTGTGTGAGTCTGTGTGAGTCTGTGTCTCTCTCTGTGTGTGAGTCTCTGTGTGAGTCTGTGGCTCTCTCTGTGTCTCTCTGTGTCTCTCTGTGTCTCTCTGTGTGTGAGTCTGTGTCTCTCTCTGTGTGTGAGTCTCTGTGTGAGTCTGTGTCTCTCTCTGTGTGTGAGTCTCTGTGTGAGTCTGTGGCTCTCTCTGTGTGTGAGTCTGTGTGAGTCTGTGTCTCTCTCTCTGTGTGTGAGTCTCTGTGTGAGTCTGTGTCTCTCTCTGTGTGTGAGTCTGTGTGAGTCTGTGTCTGTGTGAGTCTGTGTCTGTGTGAGTTTGTCTCTCTCTGTGTGTGAGTCTGTGTGAGTCTGTGTCTCTCTCTGTGTGTGAGTCTCTGTGTGAGTCTGTGGCCCTCTCTGTGTGTGAGTCTCTGTGTGAGTCTGTGGCTCTCTCTGTGTGTGAGTCTGTGTGAGTCTGTGTCTCTCTCTCTGTGTGTGAGTCTCTGTGTGAGTCTGTGTCTCTCTCTGTGTGTGAGTCTGTGTGAGTCTGTGGCTCTCTCTGTGTGTGAGTCTGTGTGAGTCTGTGTCTCTCTCTGTGTGTGAGTCTGTGTGAGTCTGTGTCTCTCTCTGTGTGTGGGTCTCTGTGTGAGTCTGTGTGAGTCTGTGTGAGTCTGTGTCTCTCTCTGTGTCTCTCTGTGCCTCTCTGTGTGTGAGTCTGTGTGAGTCTGTGTCTCTCTCTGTGTGTGAGTCTCTGTGTGAGTCTGTGTGAGTCTGTGTGAGTCTGTGTCTCTCTCTGTGTCTCTCTGTGTCTCTCTGTGTGTGAGTCTGTGTGAGTCTGTGTCCCTCTCTGTGTGTGAGTCTGTGTGAGTCTGTGTCTCTCTCTGTGTGTGAGTCTGTGTGAGTCTCTGTCTCTCTCTGTGTGTGAGTCTCTGTGTGAGTCTGTGTCGCTCTCTGTGTGTGAGTCTCTGTGTGAGTCTGTGGCTCTCTCTGTGTGTGAGTCTCTGTGTGAGTCTGTGGCACTCTCTGTGTCTCTCTGTGTCTCTCTGTGTGTGAGTCTGTGGCTTTCTCTGTGTCTCTCTGTGTGACTGTGTCTCTCTGTGTGAGTCTCTGTCTCTCTGTGTGAGCCTGTCTAACTCTGTGTGAGTCTGTGTCTGTGTGAGTCTGTGTCTGTGTGAGTCTGTGTCTGTGTGAGTCTGTGTCTCTCTCTCTGTGTGTGAGTCTCTGTGTGAGTCTGTGGCTCTCTCTGTGTCTCTCTGTGTCTCTCTGTGTCTCTCTGTGTGTGAGTCTGTGTCTCTCTCTGTGTGTGAGTCTCTGTGTGAGTCTGTGGCTCTCTCTGTGTCACTCTGTGTCTCTCTGTGTCTCTCTGTGTGTGAGTCTGTGGCTTTCTCTGTGTCTCTCTGTGTGACTGTGTCTCTCTGTGTGAGTCTCTGTCTCTCTGTGTGAGCCTGTCTAACTCTGTGTGAGTCTGTGTCTGTGTGAGTCTGTGTCTGTGTGAGTCTGTGTCTGTGTGAGTCTGTGACTCTCTGTGTGTGAGTCTCTGTGTGAGTCTGTGGCTCTCTCTGTGTCACTCTGTGTCTCTCTGTGTCTCTGTGTGTGTGAGTCTGTGGCTTTATCTGTGTCTCTCTGTGGGTGTGTCTGTGTCTCTCTGTGTGAGTCTGTGTCTCTCTGTGTGAGTCTGTGTCTCTCTGTGTGTCTGTCTCTCTCTGTGTGAGTCTGTGTCTCTCTGTCTGAGTCTGTGTCTGTGTGAGTCTGTGTCTGTGTGAGTCTGTGTCTGTGTGAGTTTGTGTCTCTGTGTGTGTGAGTCTCTGTGTGAGTCTGTGGCCCTCTCTGTGTCTCTCTGTGTCTCTCTGTGTGTGAGTCTGTGGCTTTCTCTGTGTCTCTCTGTGAGTGAGTCTGTGTGAGTCTGTGTGAGTCTGTGTGTGACTCTGTGTCTCTCTGTGTGTCTCTCTGTGTGTGAGTCTGTGTCTCTCTGTGTGTGAGTCTGTGTCTCTCTGTGTGAGTCTGTGTCTCTATGTGTTAGCCTGTCTAACTTTGTGTGAGTCTGTGTCTCTCTGTGTGAGTCTGTGTCTCTCTGTGTGTCTGTCTCTCTCTGTGTGAGTCTGTGTCTCTCTGTCTGAGTCTGTGTCTCTCTGTGTGTCTGTCTCTCTCTGTGTGAGTCTGTGTCTCTCTGTCTGAGTCTGTGTCTGTGTGAGTCTGTGTCTGTGTGAGTCTGTGTCTGTGTGAGTCTGTGTGTCTGTGTCTGTCTGTGTGAGTCTGTGTCTGTGTGAGTCTGTGTCTGTATGAGTCTGTGTCTGTGTTAGTCTGTGTATGTCTGTGTCTGTCTGTGTCTCTCTGTGTGAGTCTGTGTCTCTCTGTGTGAGTCTGTCTAACTCTGTGTGAGTCTGTGGCTCTCTGTGTGAGTCTGTGTCTCTCTCTGTGTGAGTCTGTGTCTCTCTCTCTGTGTGAATTTGTGTCTCTCTCTGTGTGAGTCTGTTTGTGTCTTTGTCTGTCTGTGTCTCTCTGTGTGAGTCTGTGTCTCTCTGTGTAGGTCTGTGTCTGTGTGAGTCTGTGTCTGTGTGAGTATGTGTGAGTCTGAGTCTGTGTCTGTGTGAGTCTGTGTGAGTCTTTGTCTGTGTCTCTCTGTGTGAGTCTGTGTGAGTCTGTGTGAGTCTGTGTCTCTGTGAGTCTGTGTCTGTCTGAGTCTGTGTCTGTGTGAGTCTGTGTGAGTCTGAGTCTGTGTCTGTGTGAGTCTGTGTGAGTCTGAGTCTGTGTCTGTGTGAGTCTGTGTGAGTCTGTGTGAGTCTGTGTCTCTGTGAGTCTGTGTCTGTGTGAGTCTGTGTCTGTGTGAGTCTTAGTCTGTGTGAGTCTGTGTCTGTGTGAGTCTGTGTCTGTGTGAGTCTGTGTCTGTGTTTCTCTGTGTGAGTCTGAGTCTGTGTGAGTCTGTGTGAGTCTGAGTCTGTGTTTCTCTGTGTGAGTCTGTGTCTGTGACTCTCTGTGTTAGTCTGTGTGAGTCTGTGTCTGTGTGAGTCTGTGTCTGTCTGTGTGAGGCTGTGTGAGTCTGTGTCTGTCTGTGTGAATGTGTGTCTGTGTGAGTCTGTGTGTGTCTGTGTGAGTCTGTGTCTGTGTGAGTATGTGTGAGTCTGTGTCTCTCTGTGTGAGTCTGTGTGAGTCTGTGTCTCTCTGTGTGAGTCTGTGTGAGTCTTGATACCTCTTCATGATGACAAGTCTGCCCTCTCTCTCCCTCTCAGGCTGTGACTTCGAGCGCTGAACGCTTCCTCACTTTTATCCCCAACAGAAGCTCCTCCCTCCCCACGTGGCCTTTAGTGTGGCCCCTGGTGACCTTTAGTGTGGCCCCTGGTGACCTTTAATGCGGTCCCTGGTGACCTTTAGTGCTTGGGCTTGCGGTGGTTGAGTCTACGGTGCAGTGTTGAGTCTATGGTGCAGTGTTGAGTCTATGTTGCAGTGTTGAGTCTATGGTGCAGTGCTGCGTCTATGGTGCAGTGTTGAGTCTATGGTGCAGTGTTGAGTTGATGGTGCAGTGTTGAGTCTATGGGCAGTGTTGAGTCTATGGTGCAGTGTTGAGTCTATGGGCAGTGTTGAGTCTTTAGGCAGTGTTGAGTCTATGGGCAGTGTTGAGTCTACGGTGCAGTGTTGAGTCTATGGGCAGTGTTGAGTCTATGGTGCAGTGTTGAGTCTATGGGCAGTGTTGAGTCTATGGGCAGTGTTGAGTCTATGGGCAGTGTTGAGTCTATGGGCAGTGTTGGGTCAACGGGGCAGTATTGAGTCTATGGTGCAGTGTTGGGTCTATGGGCAGTGTTGAGTCTATGGTGCAGTGTTGAGTCTATGGTGCAGTGTTGAGTCTATAGTGCAGTGTTGAGTCTATGGTGAAGTGTTGAGTCTGTGGCGCAGTGTTCACTGTGGTGCAGTGTTGAGTCTGTGGTGCAGTGTTGAGTCTATGGTGCAGTGTTAAGTCTATGGCAGTGTTAAGTCTATGGTGCAGTGTTAAGTCTATGGTGCAGTGTTGAGTCTATGGTGCAGTGTTGAGTCTATGGGCAGTGTTGAGTCTATGGTGCAGTGTTGAGTCTATGGTGCAGTGTTGAGTCTATGGTGCAGTGTTAAGTCTATGGGCAGTGTTGAGTCTATGGTGCAGTGTTGAGTCTATAGTGCAGTGTTGAGTCTATGGTGAAGTGTTGAGTCTATGGTGCAGTGCTGAGTCTATGGGCAGTGTTGACTGTGGTGCAGTGTTGAGTCTGTGGTGCAGTGTTGGGTTTATGGTGCAGTGTTGAGTCTATAGGCAGTGTTGAGTCTATGGTGCAGTGTTGAGTCTATGGTGCAGTGTTGAGTCTATGGTGCAGTGTTGAGTCTATAGGCAGTGTTGAGTCTATGGTGCAGTGTTGAGTCTGTAGGCAGTGTTGAGTCTGAGGTGCAGTGTTGAGTCTATGGTGCAGTGTTGAGTCTATGGTGCAGTGTTGAGGCTATGGTGCAGTGTTGAGTCTATGGGCAGTGTTGAGTCTATGGGCAGTGTTGGGTCAACGGGGCACTATTGAGTCTATGGTGCAGTGTTGAGTCTATGGGCAGTGTTGAGTCTATGGTGCAGTGTTGAGTCTATAGTGCAGTGTTGAGTCTATGGTGAAGTGTTGAGTCTGTGGTGCAGTGTTGACTGTGGTGCAGTGTTGAGTCTGTGGTGCAGTGTTGAGTCTATGGTGCAGTGTTGAGTCTATAGTGCAGTGTTGAGTCTATGGTGAAGTGTTGAGTCTGTGGTGCAGTGTTGACTGTGGTGCAGTGTTGAGTCTGTGGTGCAGTGTTGAGTCTATGGTGCAGTGTTAAGTCTATGGGCAGTGTTGAGTCTATGGTGCAGTGTTAAGTCTATGGTGCAGTGTTGAGTCTATGGTGCAGTGTTAAGTCTATGGGCAGTGTTGAGTCTATGGTGCAGTGTTGAGTCTATAGTGCAGTGTTGAGTCTATGGTGAAGTGTTGAGTCTATGGTGCAGTGTTAAGTCTATGGGCAGTGTTGAGTCTATGGTGCAGTGTTGAGTCTATAGTGCAGTGTTGAGTCTATGGTGAAGTGTTGAGTCTATGGTGCAGTGTTGAGTCTATGGGCAGTGTTGAGTCTGTGGTGCAGTGTTGACTGTGGTGCAGTGTTGAGTCTGTGGTGCAGTGTTGGGTTTATGGTGCAGTGTTGAGTCTATAGGCAGTGTTGAGTCTATGGTGCAGTGTTGAGTCTATGGTGCAGTGTTGAGTCTATGGTGCAGTGTTGAGTCTATAGGCAGTGTTGAGTCTATGGTGCAGTGTTGAGTCTGTAGGCAGTGTTGAGTCTGTAGGCAGTGTTGAGTCTGAGGTGCAGTGTTGAGTCTATGGTGCAGTGTTGAGTCTATGGTGCAGTGTTGAGTCTATGGTGCAGTGTTGAGTCTATGGGCAGTGTTGAGTCTATGGGCAGTGTTGGGTCAACGGGGCACTATTGAGTCTATGGTGCAGTGTTGAGTCTATGGGCAGTGTTGAGTCTATGGTGCAGTGTTGAGTCTATAGTGCAGTGTTGAGTCTATGGTGAAGTGTTGAGTCTGTGGTGCAGTGTTGACTGTGGTGCAGTGTTGAGTCTGTGGTGCAGTGTTGAGTCTATGGTGCAGTGTTGAGTCTATAGTGCAGTGTTGAGTCTATGGTGAAGTGTTGAGTCTGTGGTGCAGTGTTGACTGTGGTGCAGTGTTGAGTCTGTGGTGCAGTGTTGAGTCTATGGTGCAGTGTTAAGTCTATGGGCAGTGTTGAGTCTATGGTGCAGTGTTAAGTCTATGGTGCAGTGTTGAGTCTATGGTGCAGTGTTAAGTCTATGGGCAGTGTTGAGTCTATGGTGCAGTGTTGAGTCTATAGTGCAGTGTTGAGTCTATGGTGAAGTGTTGAGTCTATGGTGCAGTGTTAAGTCTATGGGCAGTGTTGAGTCTATGGTGCAGTGTTGAGTCTATAGTGCAGTGTTGAGTCTATGGTGAAGTGTTGAGTCTATGGTGCAGTGTTGAGTCTATGGGCAGTGTTGAGTCTGTGGTGCAGTGTTGACTGTGGTGCAGTGTTGAGTCTGTGGTGCAGTGTTGGGTTTATGGTGCAGTGTTGAGTCTATAGGCAGTGTTGAGTCTATGGTGCAGTGTTGAGTCTATGGTGCAGTGTTGAGTCTATGGTGCAGTGTTGAGTCTATAGGCAGTGTTGAGTCTATGGTGCAGTGTTGAGTCTGTAGGCAGTGTTGAGTCTGAGGTGCAGTGTTGAGTCTATGGTGCAGTGTTGAGTCTATGGTGCAGTGTTGAGTCTATGGTGCAGTGTTGAGTGTATGGGCAGTGTTGAGTCTATGGGCAGTGTTGGGTCAACGGGGCAGTATTGAGTCTATGGTGCAGTGTTGAGTCTATGGGCAGTGTTGAGTCAATGGTGCAGTGTTGAGTCTATAGTGCAGTGTTGAGTGTATGGTGAAGTGTTGAGTCTGTGGTGCAGTGTTGACTGTGGTGCAGTATTGAGTCTTTGGTGCAGTGTTGGGTCAACGGGGCAGTGTTAAGTCTATGGGCAGTGTTGAGTCTATGGTGCAGTGTTAAGTCTATGGTGCAGTGTTGAGTCTATGGTGCAGTGTTGAGTGTATGGGCAGTGTTGAGTCTATGGGCAGTGTTGGGTCAACGGGGCAGTATTGAGTCTATGGTGCAGTGTTGAGTCTATGGGCAGTGTTGAGTCAATGGTGCAGTGTTGAGTCTATAGTGCAGTGTTGAGTCTATGGTGAAGTGTTGAGTCTGTGGTGCAGTGTTGACTGTGGTGCAGTATTGAGTCTTTGGTGCAGTGTTGAGTCTATGGTGCAGTGTTAAGTCTATGGGCAGTGTTGAGTCTATGGTGCAGTGTTAAGTCTATGGTGCAGTGTTGAGTCTATGGTGCAGTGTTGAGTCTATGGGCAGTGTTGAGTCTATGGGCAGTGTTGGGTCAACGGGGCAGTATTGAGTCTAAGGTGCAGGGTTGAGTCTATGGGCAGTGTTGAGTCTATGGGCAGTGTTGAGTCTATTGTGCAGTGTTGAGTCTATGGTGCAGTGTTGAGTCTATGATGCAGTGCTGAGTCTATGGGCAGTGTTGAGTCTATGGTGCAGTGTTGAGTCTATGGTGCCATGTCGAGTCTATGGTGCAGTGTTGATTCTATGGTGCAGTGTTGAGTCTATGGGCAGTGTTGAGTCTATGGGCAGTGTTGGGTCAACTGGGAAGTATTGAGTCTATGGCGCAGTGTTGAGTCTATGGGCAGTGTTGAGTCTTTTGTGCAGTGTTGAGTCTACGGTGCAGTGTTGAGTCTATGGTGCAGTGTTGAGTCTATGGTGCAGTGTTGAGTCTATGGTGCAATGTTGAGTCTGTGGTGCAGTGTTGAGTCTATGGTGCAGTGTTGAGTCTGTGGTGCAGTGTTGAGTCTATGGTGCAGTGTTAAGTCTATGGGTAATGTTGAGTCTATTGTGCAGTGTTGAGTCTATGGTGCAGTGTTGAGTCTATGGGCAGTGTTGAGTCTATTGTGCAGTGTTGAGTCTACGGTGCAGTGTTGAGTCTATGGTGCAGTGTTGAGTCTATGGTGCAGTGTTGAGTCTATGGTGCAGTGTTGAGTCTGTGGTGCAGTGTTGAGTCTATGGTGCAGTGTTAAGTCTATGGGCAGTGTTGAGTCTATGGTGCAGTGTTGAGTCTATGGTCCAGTGTTGAGTCTATGGTGCAGTGTTGAGTCTATGGTGCAGAGTTGAGTCTATGGGCAGTGTTGAGTCTACGGTGCAGTGTTGAGTCTACGGTGCAGTGTTGAGTCTATGGTCCAGTGTTGAGTCTATGGGCAGTGTTGAGTCTACGGTACAGTGTTGAGTCTACCGTGCAGTGTTGAGTCTTTTGGTGGCAGTGTTGGGTTTATGGTGCAGTGGTGAGTCTATGGGTCGTGTTGAATCTATGGTGCAGTGTTGAGTCTATGGTGCAGTGTTGAGTCTATGGTGCAGTGTTGAGTCTATGGGCAGTGTTGAGTCTATGGTGCAGTGCTGAGTCTATGGTGCAGTGCTGAGTCTATGGGCAGTGTTGAGTCTATGGGCAGTGTTGACTCTATGGTGCAGTGTTGAGTCTATGGGCAGTCTTGAGTCTATGATGCAGTGTTGAGTCTATGATGCAGTGATGAGTTTATGGTGCAGTGTTGAGTCTATGGGCAGTGTTGAGTCTATGGGCAGTGTTGAGTCTATGGGCAGTGTTGAGTCTATGATGCAGTGTTGAGTCTATGATGCCGTGATGAGTCTATGTTGCAGTGTTGAGTCTATGGTGCGGTGTTGAGTCTATGGTGCAGTGTTGAGTCTATGGTGCAATGTTGAGTCTATGGTGCAGTGTTGAGTTTATGGTGCAGTGTTGAGTTTATGGCGTAGTGTTGAGTCTATGGTGCAGTGTTGAGTCTATGGTGCAGTGTTGAGTCTATGGGCAGTGTTGAGTCTATTGTGCAGTGTTGAGTCTACGGTGCAGTGTTGAGTCTATGGTGCAGTGTTGAGTCTATGGTGCAGTGTTGAGTCTATGGTGCAGTGTTGAGTCTGTGGTGCAGTGTTGAGTCTATGGTGCAGTGTTAAGTCTATGGGCAGTGTTGAGTCTATGGTGCAGTGTTGAGTCTATGGTCCAGTGTTGAGTCTATGGTGCAGTGTTGAGTCTATGGTGCAGAGTTGAGTCTATGGGCAGTGTTGAGTCTACGGTGCAGTGTTGAGTCTACGGTGCAGTGTTGAGTCTATGGTCCAGTGTTGAGTCTATGGGCAGTGTTGAGTCTACGGTACAGTGTTGAGTCTACCGTGCAGTGTTGAGTCTTTTGGTGGCAGTGTTGGGTTTATGGTGCAGTGGTGAGTCTATGGGTCGTGTTGAATCTATGGTGCAGTGTTGAGTCTATGGTGCAGTGTTGAGTCTATGGTGCAGTGTTGAGTCTATGGGCAGTGTTGAGTCTATGGTGCAGTGCTGAGTCTATGGTGCAGTGCTGAGTCTATGGGCAGTGTTGAGTCTATGGGCAGTGTTGACTCTATGGTGCAGTGTTGAGTCTATGGGCAGTCTTGAGTCTATGATGCAGTGTTGAGTCTATGATGCAGTGATGAGTTTATGGTGCAGTGTTGAGTCTATGGGCAGTGTTGAGTCTATGGGCAGTGTTGAGTCTATGGGCAGTGTTGAGTCTATGATGCAGTGTTGAGTCTATGATGCCGTGATGAGTCTATGTTGCAGTGTTGAGTCTATGGTGCGGTGTTGAGTCTATGGTGCAGTGTTGAGTCTATGGTGCAATGTTGAGTCTATGGTGCAGTGTTGAGTTTATGGTGCAGTGTTGAGTTTATGGCGTAGTGTTGAGTCTATGGTGCAGTGTTGAGTCTATGGTGCAGTGTTGAGTTTATGGCGTAGTGTTGAGTCTATAGGCAGTGTTGAGTCTATGGCGTAGTGTTGAGTCTATGGCGTAGTGTTGAGTCTATAGGCAGTGCTGAGTCTATGTTGCAGTGTTGAGTCTATAGGCAGTGTTGAATCTATGGCGTAGTGTTGAGTCTATAGGCAGTGTTGAGTCTATGGGTGGCAGTGTTGAGTCTATGGGCAGTGTTGAGTCTATAGCCAGTGTTGAGTCTATGGCGTAGTGTTGAGTCTATAGGCAGTGTTGAGTCTATGGGCAGTGTTGAGTCTATGGTGCATTGTTGAGTCTATAGGCAGTGTTGAGTCTATGGCGTAGTGTTGAGTCTATAGGCAGTGTTGAGTCTATGGGCAGTGTTGAGTCTGTGGTGCAGTGTTGAGTCTATGGGCAGTGTTGAGTCTGTGGTGCAGTGTTGAGTCTATGGGCAGTGTTGAGTCTCTGGTGCAGTGTTGAGTCTATGGGCAGTGTCCACCGCACCCCCTAAATCCTCCACCTCCACCCCCGCTACCCCCAGGCAGCCCCTAAGCCACCCTCGTGTCGCGCGTCTCTGGGACGCTGCTCTTAAACGACTCGGTCCGGCGAACTGAAACAAATTGCTCTGAGTGCCTCCGAGTGCTCCGTTGACATTTTAACGACTCTGAGTCCAATAACTCAGCGCTCCGTGTGACAGGCCACGAACGCCGTGACGAGGGTGAGGAGAGGGGAGTGGCGGTGAGGAGGGTGAGGCTAATACACACTGGGCCTCACAGAATCGTCTGGGTGCGAATCCCAACCCAGGTGCTGAGTTTGCGTCCTTCCAACGCTGTTCTGCAGTGGGTGAGTGGTTGAGTTGGTGTTTGAGTGAGTGTATGACTCAGCATTTCCCATAGACCCAGCACTGGACCATAGACTCAGCCCTGAGTGTGAGAGTGAGCCATGTGAGTGGGTGCGTGTGATGATGATGAGTGTGGAGTTCGTGTGTTCTGCCATTGCTTTGTAGAGCGTGAGTGAGTGTGTGAAGGGCTTCCATTCCTCGTGGGAGCTGGGCCGGTACCCCCTTGAGCCCTGTGTTGAACAGGCAGACTGCTCCTGCTGTCTGTGTGCGTCTGCCTCTTGCATTGGGGGGAAGTTGTCACCCGCTGTGAGTGGCGGGCCGAGGTGCCATCCGCAGAGGCGAAATCTTGACAGCACTCCACATCCTCCCGTACTGCATCACTCCATCTCTTCTCCATCTCGTGTCGTGTCCGTTTAGGCCCCTCTATGCAGCCAAACAGAAGCTTCTTGGGCTTGCGGTGGCTGGGCATGCGGGCTACATGACATAGCCAACGCAGCCTTCCCTGCCGGAGGAGCTCACCGATGGGACCTTGCCCAGATCTTTCAAGGATTTGTGAGCTCACACAATCCAGCCTGGTTAAACCCAGGATGGATCATATGTAGGTCAGCCTGATTGTTTCCAACTGGCACAGATGTTCCATTAGAGGGGTCCACGTTTCACAAGCATAGATAAGGGAGGGCATGGACTGTGGCCGAGAAGACCTGAAGCTTCGTGCGGAGCGACAGACCAGGTAGCTTCCACACAGCGTTACACAGCTGATGGAAAGATAATGCCGCTCGACTAATTCGGAGTGAGACATCTGCTGTCAAACTGGAGCCGCTCATGAGCACACTGCCCAGGTATGGAAACATCTCCACTCTCTCCACAACTGCTCCATCACCAATGGGGGGGGGGGGGGGTTGAGGGGGTGGAGTGTTTGATGGCACAAAATACCCAGGCAGGTGCTTAGTTTTGGAGGGGTTGATAGTAAGACCCCACTTCTTAGTGGCACGCTCCAGTCTCAGCAGCAGCACCTCCAACTCCTGTGTGAGCAGCAATTGCCAGATCATCAGCATACATAGTTGACCAATGGGGAGCCATCCCTCAACCACACCTGGGCATCGATCAGCCTCCCATTGCATCTGTACCAGATGGAAACTTCTCAAACTACGTGGTCAAAGACGATGTTAAATAATGTGGGAGCCAGAGGACATCCACGTCGCACCCCAAGGTGAACAGGGAATGGCTCCGACTCCTGGCATTGTAGCTTTACCCGGGCCTGCTCACCACAATGAAGGTCCTTAATGATGGTAAGCAGAGAGCCCTGACCTGTTAATGGTTTTACAGGCCTTTACCAGGTCAATAAAATAGAGATGTTGGTTCAGTTTGAATTCCCCAACACCTGTGCTGTAGCAGAACGACAGAAAATATGGCATCCGTGCAGGACCACCCTGGTCTGAAACCACATTGGGGCTCCGCAAGCCTCTCCTCAGCATGCCTGGCAAGGCGATGTTGAATAATCCTTGCCAGGACCTTTCCCGGCACACTGAGGAGTGAGATGCCCCTGTAGTTGTTACAGTCTGTGCGGTCCCCCTTCTTAAAAAGGGGGACCACCAGGGCATCCTTCCAATCCTGCGGAACCCGTCCAGTGGTCCAGACTGTTGTGATGATGTCATGTTGGGCAATCTGTGCACAAACGCCACCCTCTCTCAGCATTTCGCTCAGGAGATCGTCTCTGCCCTGACACTTTTCCTGGTCTCAAGACTCCGGATTGTCTCGCGTGCTTCCTCCACAGATGGCAACCTCAGCCAACCACTCACAGGGGGTGAGGCTACTTCTGATAATGTGAGGCACCACAGCCCTACTCACCCACCCACTCACTCACCCACCTACCTACCCACTCACTAACCCACTCACCCACTCACTCACTCACCCACCTACTCACTCACCCACTCACCCACTCACTCACCCACTCACCCACTCACTCACCCACTCAACCACCCATCTACCCACTCACTCACCCACCCACCCACCCACCCACTCACTCACCCACTCACTCACTCACTCACCCACCCACTCACTCACTCACCCACTCACTCACCTACTCACTCACCCACTCACCCACCCACTCGCTCACTCACCCACCCACCCACCTACCCACTCACTCACCCACCCACTCACCCTCCCACTCACTCACCCACCTACCTACCCACTCACTCACCCACTCACCCACCCACTCACTCACTCACCCACCCACCCACTCACCCACTCACTCACCCACCTACCTACCCACTCACTCACCCACCAACTCACGCACCCACATACCCACCCACTCACCCACTCACCCACCCACCTACCCACTCACTCACCAACCCACTCACTCACTCACTTCATTTCATATAGCATTGTCAAAAGCAACAGTCGTTTTTCTTAATGATCGTCATAAATGAATACGAAGGTTCCTCATCCAGTCCAATGAGATGGTTGGCTCAGTGTGGCCGTCAGCGACACCGCTAGGATGTGCGTGGACGGAGCGTTCGTCGGTGATGTTCTTCCTGCTTTGGACTTCTCCGCAGTCGAAGTCGGCGATTCTTGATGGAACGTGCACGCACATCCGCCAAGTTGCGCCCGAGCGTGGTTCATCGTCGTCGTGGTAGAGGGACTCCCCCGGTAATTCCACCGTCGAGATCGTGAGTGATGTTTTTGATTGCCACGTCCACAGCCCTGACGGAGCGGCAGAGTGAAGTTCTTCATTAGCCTTGACGTAGCGGCAGGGTGAAGTTCTTCATTACCTTGACGGAGCGGCAGAGTGAAGTTCTTCATTACCTTGACGTAGCGACAGGGTGAAGTTCTTCATTACCTTGACGGCAGGGTGAAGTTCTTCATTACCTTGACGTAGCGGCAGAGTGAAGTTCGTCATTACCTTGACGACAGGGTGAAGTTCTTCATTACCTTGACGGCAGGGTGAAGTTCTTCATTACCTTGACGGAGCGTCAGGGTGAAGTTCTTCATTACCTTTACTTAGCGGCAGGGTGAAGTTCTTCATTACCATGACGGCAGGGTGAAGTTCTTGATTACCTTGACAGCAGGGTGAAGTTCTTCATTACCTTGACGGAGCGGCGGGGTGAAGTTCTTCATTACCTTGACGTAGCGGCAGAGTAAAGTTCTTCATTACCTTGACGGAGCGGCAGGGTGAAGTTCTTCATTACCTTGACGGAGCGGCAGGGTGAAGTTCTTCATTACCTTGACGGAGCGGCAGGGTGAAGTTCTTCATTACCTTGACGGAGCGGCAGGGTGAAGTTCTTCATTACCTTGACGGCAGGGTGAAGTTCTTCATTACCTTGACGGAAGGGTGAAGTTCTTCATCACCTTGACGTAGCGGCAGGGTGAAGTTCTTCATTACCTTGACGTAGCAGCAGGGTGAAGTTCTTCATTACCTTGACGGAGCGGCAGGGTGAAGTTCTTCATTACCTTGACGGAGCGGCAGGGTGAAGTTCTTCATTACCTTGACGGCAGGGTGAAGTTCTTCATTACCTTGACGGCAGAGTGAAGTTCTTCATTACCTTGACGTAGCGGCAGGGTGAAGTTCTTCATTACCTTGACGGTGCGGCAGAGTGAAGTTCTTCATTACCTTCACGTAGCGGCAGGGTGAAGTTCTTCATTACCTTGACGGCAGGGTGAAGTTCTTCATTACCTTGACGTAGCATCAGGGTGAAGTTCTTCATTACCTTGACGTAGCGGCAGGGTGAAGTTCTTCATTACCTTGACGTAGCGGCAGGGTGAAGTTCTTCATTACCTTGACGGAGGGGCAGGGTGAAGTTCTTCATTACCTTGACGGCAGGGTGAAGTTCTTCATTGCCTTGACGGCAGGGTGAAGTTCTTCA
Organism: Petromyzon marinus; assembly: GCF_048934315.1. Taxonomy (NCBI): domain Eukaryota; kingdom Metazoa; phylum Chordata; class Hyperoartia; order Petromyzontiformes; family Petromyzontidae; genus Petromyzon; species Petromyzon marinus. The sequence goes on from NW_027423252.1 coordinate 47,826, forward strand.
TTACCTTGACTTAGCATCAGGGTGAAGTTCTTCATTACCTTGACATAGCGGCAGGGTGAAGTTCTTCATTACCTTGACGGCAGGGTGAAGTTCTTCATTACCTTGACTTAGCGGCAGAGTGATGTTCTTCATTACCTTGACGTAGCAGCAGGGTGAAGTTCTTCATTACCTTGACGGAGCTTCAGGGTGAAGTTCTTCATTACCTTGACTTAGAGGCAGGGTGAAGTTCTTCATTACCTTGACGGAGCTTCAGGGTGAAGTTCTTCATTACCTTGACGGAGCGGCAGGGTGAAGTTCTTCATTACCTTGACGGCAGGGTGAAGTTCTTCATTACCTTGATGAAGCGGCAGGGTGAAGTTCTTCATTACCTTGACGGAGTGTCAGGGTGAAGTTCTTCATTACCTTGACGGCAGGGTGAAGTTCTTCATTACCTTGACGGAGCGGCAGGGTGAAGTTCTTCATTACCTTGACGGAGCTTCAGGGTGAAGTTCTTCATTACCTTGACGGAGCGGCAGGGTGAAGTTCTTCATTACCTTGACGGCAGGGTGAAGTTCTTCATTACCTTGATTAAGCGGCAGGGTGAAGTTCTTCATTACCTTGACGGAGTGTCAGGGTGAAGTTCTTCATTACCTTGACGGCAGGGTGAAGTTCTTCATTACCTTGACGGAGCGGCAGGGTGAAGTTCTTCATTACCTTGACGGAGCGGCAGGGTGAAGTTCTTCATTACGTTGACGGCAGGGTGAAGTTCTTCATTACCTTGACGGCAGGGTGAAGTTCTTCATTACCTTGACGGCAGGGTGAAGTTCTTCATTACCTTGACGGAGCGTCAGGGTGAAGTTCTTCATTACCTTTACTTAGCGGCAGGGTGAAGTTCTTCATTACCTTGACGGCAGGGTGAAGTTCTTGATTACCTTGACGGCAGGGTGAAGTTCTTCATTACCTTGACGGAGCGGCGGGGTGAAGTTCTTCATTACCTTGACGTAGCGGCAGAGTGAAGTTCTTCATTACCTTGACGGAGCGGCAGGGTGAAGTTCTTCATTACCTTGACGGAGCGGCAGGGTGAAGTTCTTCATTACCTTGACGGAGCGGCAGGGTGAAGTTCTTCATTACCTTGACGGAGCGGCAGGGTGAAGTTCTTCATTACCTTGACGGCAGGGTGAAGTTCTTCATTACCTTGACGGCAGGGTGAAGTTCTTCATCACCTTGACGTAGCGGCAGGGTGAAGTTCTTCATTACCTTGACGTAGCGGCAGGGTGAAGTTCTTCATTACCTTGACGGAGCGACAGGGTGAAGTTCTTCATTACCTTGACGGAGCGGCAGGGTGAAGTTCTTCATTACCTTGACGGCAGGGTGAAGTTCTTCATTACCTTGACGGCAGAGTGAAGTTCTTCATTACCTTGACGGAGTGGCAGGGTGAAGTTCTTCATTACCTTGACGGAGCGGCAGGGTGAAGTTCTTCATTACCTTGACGGAGCGGCAGTGTGAAGTTCTTCATTACCTTGACGGCAGGGTGAAGTTCTTCATTACCTTGACGGCAGGGTGAAGTTCTTCATTACCTTGACGGAGCGGCAGGGTGAAGTTCTTCATTACCTTGACGTAGCGGCAGGGTGAAGTTCTTCATTACCTTGACGGCAGGGTGAAGTTCTTCATTACCTTGACGGCAGGGTGAAGTTCTTCATTACCTTGACGGCAGCGTGAAGTTCTTCATTACCTTGACGGCAGGGTGAAGTTCTTCATTACCTTGACGTAGCGGCAGGGTGAAGTTCTTCATTACCTTGACGTAGCGGCAGGGTGAAGTTCTTCATTACCTTGACGGCAGAGTGAAGTTCTTCATTACCTTGACGGAGCGTCAGGGTGAAGTTCTTCATTACCTTGACGGCAGAGTGAAGTTCTTCATTACCTTGACGTAGCGGCAGGGTGAAGTTCTTCATTACCTTGACATAGCGGCAGGGTGAAGTTCTTCATTACCTTGACGGCAGAGCGAAGTTCTTCATTACCTTGACGGCAGAGTGAAGTTCTTCATTACCTTGACGGCAGAGTGAAGTTCTTCATTACCTTGACGTAGCGGCAGGGTGAAGTTCTTCATTACCTTGACGTAGCGGCAGGGTGAAGTTCTTCATTACCTTGACGTAGCATCAGAGTAAAGTTCTTCATTACCTTGACGTAGCGGCAGAGTGAAGTTCTTCATTACCTTGACGTAGCATCAGGGTGAAGTTCTTCATTACCTTGACGTAGCGGCAGGGTGAAGTTCTTCATTACCTTGACGGTGCGGCAGAGTGAAGTTCTTCATTACCTTGACGGTGCGGCAGAGTGAAGTTCTTCATTACCTTGACGTAGCGGCAGGGTGAAGTTCTTCATTACCTTGACGGCAGGGTGAAGTTCTTCATTACCTTGACGTAGCATCAGGGTGAAGTTCTTCATTACCTTGACGTAGCGGCAGGGTGAAGTTCTTCATTACCTTGACGTAGCGGCAGGGTGAAGTTCTTCATTACCTTGACGGAGCGGCAGGGTGAAGTTCTTCATTACCTTGACGTAGCGGCAGGGTGAAGTTCTTCATTACCTTGATGGCAGGGTGAAGTTCTTCATTACCTTGACTTAGCATCAGGGTGAAGTTCTTCATTACCTTGACATAGCGGCAGGGTGAAGTTCTTCATTACCTTGACGGCAGGGTGAAGTTCTTCATTACCTTGACGTAGCATCAGGGTGAAGTTCTTCATTACCTTGACGTAGCGGCAGGGTGAAGTTCTTCATTACCTTGACGTAGCGGCAGGGTGAAGTTCTTCATTACCTTGACGGCAGGGTGAAGTTCTTCATTACCTTGACGGCAGGGTGAAGTTCTTCATTACCTTGACGTAGCATCAGGGTGAAGTTCTTCATTTCCTTGACGTAGCGGCAGGGTGAAGTTCTTCATTACCTTGACGGCAGGGTGAAGTTCTTCATTACCTTGGCGTAGCATCAGGGTGAAGTTCTTCATTACCTTGACGTAGCGGCAAGGTGAAGTTCTTCATTACCTTGACGGCAGGGTGAAGTTCTTCATTACCTTGGCGGCAGGGTGAAGTTCTTCATTACCTTGACGTAGCGGGAGGGTGAAGTTCTTCATTACCTTGACGGCAGGGTGAAGTTCTTCATTACCTTGACAGAGCGGCAGGGTGAAGTTCTTCATTACCTTGACGTAGCGGCAGGGTGAAGTTCTTCATTACCTTGATGGAGCGGCAGGGTGAAGTTCTTCATTACCTTGACGTAGCATCAGGGTGAAGTTCTTCATTACCTTGACGTAGCGGCAGGGTGAAGTTCTTCATTACCTTGACGGAGCGGCAGGGTGAAGTTCTTCATTACCTTGACGGCAGGGTGAAGTTCTTCGTTACCTTGTCGGCAGGGTGAAGTTCTTCATTACCTTGACGTAGCATCAGGGTGAAGTTCTTCATTACCTTGACGGCAGGGTGAAGTTCTTCATTACCTTGACGGCAGGGTGAAGTTCTTCATTACCTTGACGGCAGGGTTAAGTTCTTCATTACCTTGACGGAGCGGCAGGGTGAAGTTCTTCATTACCTTGACGTAGCGGCAGGGTGAAGTTCTTCATTACCTTGACGGAGCGGCAGGGTGAAGTTCTTCATTACCTTGACGGCAGGGTGAAGTTCTTCATTACCTTGACGTAGCATCAGGGTGAAGTTCTTCTTTTCCTTGACGTAGCGGCAGGGTGAAGTTCTTCATTACCTTGACGGCAGGGTGAAGTTCTTCATTACCTTGGCGTAGCATCAGGGTGAAGTTCTTCATTACCTTGACGTAGCGGCAGGGTGAAGTTCTTCATTACCTTGACGGCAGGGTGAAGTTCTTCATTACCTTGACGGCAGGGTGAAGTTCTTCATTACCTTGACGTAGCGGGAGGGTGAAGTTCTTCATTACCTTGACGGCAGGGTGAAGTTCTTCATTACCTTGACGGAGCGGCAGGGTGAAGTTCTTCATTACCTTGACGTAGCGGCAGGGTGAAGTTCTTCATTACCTTGACGGAGCGGCAGGGTGAAGTTCTTCATTACCTTGACGTAGCATCAGGGTGAAGTTCTTCATTACCTTGACGTAGCGGCAGGGTGAAGTTCTTCATTACCTTGACGGAGCGGCAGGGTGAAGTTCTTCATTACCTTGACGGCAGGGTGAAGTTCTTCGTTACCTTGTCGGCAGGGTGAAGTTCTTCATTACCTTGACGTAGCATCAGGGTGAAGTTCTTCATTACCTTGACGGCAGGGTGAAGTTCTTCATTACCTTGACGGCAGGGTGAAGTTCTTCATTACCTTGACGGCAGGGTGAAGTTCTTCATTACCTTGACGGAGCGGCAGGGTGAAGTTCTTCATTACCTTGACGTAGCGGCAGGGTGAAGTTCTTCATTACCTTGACGGAGCGGCAGGGTGAAGTTCTTCATTACCTTGACGTAGCATCAGGGTGAAGTTCTTCATTACCTTGACGTAGCGGCAGGGTGAAGTTCTTCATTACCTTGACGTAGCATCAGGGTGAAGTTCTTCATTACCTTGACATAGCGGCAGGGTGAAGTTCTTCATTACCTTGACGGCAGGGTGAAGTTCTTCATTACCTTGACTTAGCGGCAGAGTGAAGTTCTTCATTACCTTGACGTAGCGGCAGGGTGAAGTTCTTCATTACCTTGACGGCAGGGTGAAGTTCTTCATTACCTTGACGGCAGGGTGAAGTTCTTCATTACCTTGACGTAGCATCAGGGTGAAGTTCTTCATTTCCTTGACGTAGCGGCAGGGTGAAGTTCTTCATTACCTTGACGGCAGGGTGAAGTTCTTCATTACCTTGGCGTAGCATCAGGGTGAAGTTCTTCATTACCTTGACGTAGCGGCAGGGTGAAGTTGTTCATTACCTTGACGGCAGGGTGAAGTTCTTCATTACCTTGACGGCAGGGTGAAGTTCTTCGTTACCTTGACGTAGCGGCAGGGTGAAGTTCTTCATTACCTTGACGGCAGGCTGAAGTTCTTCATTACCTTGACGGAGCGGCAGGGTGAAGTTCTTCATTACCTTGACGTAGCGGCAGGGTGAAGTTCTTCATTACCTTGACGGAGCGGCAGGGTGAAGTTCTTCATTACCTTGACGTAGCATCAGGGTGAAGTTCTTCATTACCTTGACGGAGCGGCAGGGTGAAGTTCTTCATTACCTTGACGGAGCGGCAGGGTGAAGTTCTTCATTACCTTGACGGCAGGGTGAAGTTCTTCGTTACCTTGTCGGCAGGGTGAAGTTCTTCATTACCTTGACGTAGCATCAGGGTGAAGTTCTTCATTACCTTGACGGCAGGGTGAAGTTCTTCATTACCTTGACGGCAGGGTGAAGTTCTTCATTACCTTGACGGCAGGGTGAAGTTCCTCATTACCTTGAAAGAGCGGCAGGGTGAAGTTCTTCATTACCTTGACGTAGCGGCAGGGTGAAGTTCTTCATTACCTTGACGGCAGGGTGAAGTTCTTCATTACCTTGACGGAGCGGCAGGGTGAAGTTCTTCATTACCTTGACGTAGCGGCAGGGTGAAGTTCTTCATTACCTTGACGGAGCTGCAGGGTGAAGTTCTTCATTACCTTGACGTAGCATCAGGGTGAAGTTCTTCATTACCTTGACGGAGCGGCAGGGTGAAGTTCTTCATTACCTTGACGGAGCGGCAGGGTGAAGTTCTTCATTACCTTGACGGCAGGGTGAAGTTCTTCGTTACCTTGTCGGCAGGGTGAAGTTCTTCATTACCTTGACGTAGCATCAGGGTGAAGTTCTTCATTACCTTGACGGCAGGGTGAAGTTCTTCATTACCTTGACGGCAGGGTGAAGTTCTTCATTACCTTGACGGCAGGGTGAAGTTCTTCATTACCTTGAAAGAGCGGCAGGGTGAAGTTCTTCATTACCTTGACGTAGCGGCAGGGTGAAGTTCTTCATTACCTTGATGGAGCGGCAGGGTGAAGTTCTTCATTACCTTGACGTAGCATCAGGGTGAAGTTCTTCATTACCTTGACGTAGCGGCAGGGTGAAGTTCTTCACTACCTTGACGGAGCGTCAGGGTGAAGTTCTTCATTACCTTGACGTAGCGGCAGGGTGAAGTTCTTCATTACCTTGACGGCAGGGTGAAGTTCTTCATTACCTTGACGGAGCGGCAGGGTGAAGTTCTTCATTACCTTGACGTAGCGGCAGGGTGAAGTTCTTCATTACCTTGACGGAGCGGCAGGGTGAAGTTCTTCATTACCTTGACGTAGCATCAGTGTGAAGTTCTTCATTACCTTGATGTAGCGGCAGGGTGAAGTTCTTCATTACCTTGACGGAGCGGCATGGTGAAGTTCTTCATTACCTTGACGGCAGGGTGAAGTTCTTCATTACCTTGACGGAGCGGCAGGGTGAAGTTCTTCATTACCTTGACGTAGCGGCAGGGTGAAGTTCTTCATTACCTTGACGGAGCGGCAGGGTGAAGTTCTTCATTTCCTTGACGTAGCATCAGGGTGAAGTTCTTCATTACCTTGACGTAGCGGCAGGGTGAAGTTCTTCATTACCTTGACGTAGCGGCAGGGTGAAGTTCTTCATTACCTTGACGGCAGGGTGAAGTTCTTCATTACCTTGGCGTAGCATCAGGGTGAAGTTCTTCATTACCTTGACGTAGCGGCAAGGTGAAGTTCTTCATTACCTTGACGGCAGGGTGAAGTTCTTCATTACCTTGGCGGCAGGGTGAAGTTCTTCATTACCTTGACGTAGCGGGAGGGTGAAGTTCTTCATTACCTTGACGGCAGGGTGAAGTTCTTCATTACCTTGACAGAGCGGCAGGGTGAAGTTCTTCATTACCTTGACGTAGCGGCAGGGTGAAGTTCTTCATTACCTTGATGGAGCGGCAGGGTGAAGTTCTTCATTACCTTGACGTAGCATCAGGGTGAAGTTCTTCATTACCTTGACGTAGCGGCAGGGTGAAGTTCTTCATTACCTTGACGGAGCGGCAGGGTGAAGTTCTTCATTACCTTGACGGCAGGGTGAAGTTCTTCGTTACCTTGTCGGCAGGGTGAAGTTCTTCATTACCTTGACGTAGCATCAGGGTGAAGTTCTTCATTACCTTGACGGCAGGGTGAAGTTCTTCATTACCTTGACGGCAGGGTGAAGTTCTTCATTACCTTGACGGCAGGGTTAAGTTCTTCATTACCTTGACGGAGCGGCAGGGTGAAGTTCTTCATTACCTTGACGTAGCGGCAGGGTGAAGTTCTTCATTACCTTGACGGAGCGGCAGGGTGAAGTTCTTCATTACCTTGACGGCAGGGTGAAGTTCTTCATTACCTTGACGTAGCATCAGGGTGAAGTTCTTCTTTTCCTTGACGTAGCGGCAGGGTGAAGTTCTTCATTACCTTGACGGCAGGGTGAAGTTCTTCATTACCTTGGCGTAGCATCAGGGTGAAGTTCTTCATTACCTTGACGTAGCGGCAGGGTGAAGTTCTTCATTACCTTGACGGCAGGGTGAAGTTCTTCATTACCTTGACGGCAGGGTGAAGTTCTTCATTACCTTGACGTAGCGGGAGGGTGAAGTTCTTCATTACCTTGACGGCAGGGTGAAGTTCTTCATTACCTTGACGGAGCGGCAGGGTGAAGTTCTTCATTACCTTGACGTAGCGGCAGGGTGAAGTTCTTCATTACCTTGACGGAGCGGCAGGGTGAAGTTCTTCATTACCTTGACGTAGCATCAGGGTGAAGTTCTTCATTACCTTGACGTAGCGGCAGGGTGAAGTTCTTCATTACCTTGACGGAGCGGCAGGGTGAAGTTCTTCATTACCTTGACGGCAGGGTGAAGTTCTTCGTTACCTTGTCGGCAGGGTGAAGTTCTTCATTACCTTGACGTAGCATCAGGGTGAAGTTCTTCATTACCTTGACGGCAGGGTGAAGTTCTTCATTACCTTGACGGCAGGGTGAAGTTCTTCATTACCTTGACGGCAGGGTGAAGTTCTTCATTACCTTGACGGAGCGGCAGGGTGAAGTTCTTCATTACCTTGACGTAGCGGCAGGGTGAAGTTCTTCATTACCTTGACGGAGCGGCAGGGTGAAGTTCTTCATTACCTTGACGTAGCATCAGGGTGAAGTTCTTCATTACCTTGACGTAGCGGCAGGGTGAAGTTCTTCATTACCTTGACGTAGCATCAGGGTGAAGTTCTTCATTACCTTGACATAGCGGCAGGGTGAAGTTCTTCATTACCTTGACGGCAGGGTGAAGTTCTTCATTACCTTGACTTAGCGGCAGAGTGAAGTTCTTCATTACCTTGACGTAGCGGCAGGGTGAAGTTCTTCATTACCTTGACGGCAGGGTGAAGTTCTTCATTACCTTGACGGCAGGGTGAAGTTCTTCATTACCTTGACGTAGCATCAGGGTGAAGTTCTTCATTTCCTTGACGTAGCGGCAGGGTGAAGTTCTTCATTACCTTGACGGCAGGGTGAAGTTCTTCATTACCTTGGCGTAGCATCAGGGTGAAGTTCTTCATTACCTTGACGTAGCGGCAGGGTGAAGTTGTTCATTACCTTGACGGCAGGGTGAAGTTCTTCATTACCTTGACGGCAGGGTGAAGTTCTTCGTTACCTTGACGTAGCGGCAGGGTGAAGTTCTTCATTACCTTGACGGCAGGCTGAAGTTCTTCATTACCTTGACGGAGCGGCAGGGTGAAGTTCTTCATTACCTTGACGTAGCGGCAGGGTGAAGTTCTTCATTACCTTGACGGAGCGGCAGGGTGAAGTTCTTCATTACCTTGACGTAGCATCAGGGTGAAGTTCTTCATTACCTTGACGGAGCGGCAGGGTGAAGTTCTTCATTACCTTGACGGAGCGGCAGGGTGAAGTTCTTCATTACCTTGACGGCAGGGTGAAGTTCTTCGTTACCTTGTCGGCAGGGTGAAGTTCTTCATTACCTTGACGTAGCATCAGGGTGAAGTTCTTCATTACCTTGACGGCAGGGTGAAGTTCTTCATTACCTTGACGGCAGGGTGAAGTTCTTCATTACCTTGACGGCAGGGTGAAGTTCCTCATTACCTTGAAAGAGCGGCAGGGTGAAGTTCTTCATTACCTTGACGTAGCGGCAGGGTGAAGTTCTTCATTACCTTGACGGCAGGGTGAAGTTCTTCATTACCTTGACGGAGCGGCAGGGTGAAGTTCTTCATTACCTTGACGTAGCGGCAGGGTGAAGTTCTTCATTACCTTGACGGAGCTGCAGGGTGAAGTTCTTCATTACCTTGACGTAGCATCAGGGTGAAGTTCTTCATTACCTTGACGGAGCGGCAGGGTGAAGTTCTTCATTACCTTGACGGAGCGGCAGGGTGAAGTTCTTCATTACCTTGACGGCAGGGTGAAGTTCTTCGTTACCTTGTCGGCAGGGTGAAGTTCTTCATTACCTTGACGTAGCATCAGGGTGAAGTTCTTCATTACCTTGACGGCAGGGTGAAGTTCTTCATTACCTTGACGGCAGGGTGAAGTTCTTCATTACCTTGACGGCAGGGTGAAGTTCTTCATTACCTTGAAAGAGCGGCAGGGTGAAGTTCTTCATTACCTTGACGTAGCGGCAGGGTGAAGTTCTTCATTACCTTGATGGAGCGGCAGGGTGAAGTTCTTCATTACCTTGACGTAGCATCAGGGTGAAGTTCTTCATTACCTTGACGTAGCGGCAGGGTGAAGTTCTTCACTACCTTGACGGAGCGTCAGGGTGAAGTTCTTCATTACCTTGACGTAGCGGCAGGGTGAAGTTCTTCATTACCTTGACGGCAGGGTGAAGTTCTTCATTACCTTGACGGAGCGGCAGGGTGAAGTTCTTCATTACCTTGACGTAGCGGCAGGGTGAAGTTCTTCATTACCTTGACGGAGCGGCAGGGTGAAGTTCTTCATTACCTTGACGTAGCATCAGTGTGAAGTTCTTCATTACCTTGATGTAGCGGCAGGGTGAAGTTCTTCATTACCTTGACGGAGCGGCATGGTGAAGTTCTTCATTACCTTGACGGCAGGGTGAAGTTCTTCATTACCTTGACGGAGCGGCAGGGTGAAGTTCTTCATTACCTTGACGTAGCGGCAGGGTGAAGTTCTTCATTACCTTGACGGAGCGGCAGGGTGAAGTTCTTCATTTCCTTGACGTAGCATCAGGGTGAAGTTCTTCATTACCTTGACGTAGCGGCAGGGTGAAGTTCTTCATTACCTTGACGGAGCGGCAGGGTGAAGTTCTTCGTTACCTTGTCGGCAGGGTGAAGTTCTTCGTTACCTTGACGTAGCATCAGGGTGAAGTTCTTCATTACCTTGACGGCAGGGTGAAGTTCTTCATTACCTTGACGGCAGGGTGAAGTTCTTCATTACCTTGACGGCAGGGTGAAGTTCTTCATTACCTTGACGGAGCGGCAGGGTGAAGTTCTTCATTACCTTGACGTAGCGGCAGGGTGAAGTTCTTCATTACCTTGACGGAGCGGCAGGGTGAAGTTCTTCATTACCTTGACGTAGCATCAGGGTGAAGTTCTTCATTACCTTGACGTAGCGGCAGGGTGAAGTTCTTCACTACCTTGACGGAGCGTCAGGGTGAAGTTCTTCATTACCTTGACGTAGCGGCAGGGTGAAGTTCTTCATTACCTTGACGGCAGGGTGAAGTTCTTCATTACCTTGACGGAGCGGCAGGGTGAAGTTCTTCATTACCTTGACGTAGCGGCAGGGTGAAGTTCTTCATTACCTTGACGGAGCGGCAGGGTGAAGTTTTTCATTACCTTGACGTAGCATCAGGGTGAAGTTCTTCATTACCTTGACGTAGCGGCAGGGTGAAGTTCTTCATTACCTTGACGGAGCGGCAGGGTGAAGTTCTTCATTACCTTGACGGCAGGGTGAAGTTCTTCATTACCTTGACGTAGCGGGAGGGTGAAGTTCTTCATTACCTTGACGGCAGGGTGAAGTTCTTCATTACCTTGACGGAGCGGCAGGGTGAAGTTCTTCATTACCTTGACGTAGCGGCAGGGTGAAGTTCTTCATTACCTTGACGGAGCGGCAGGGTGAAGTTCTTCATTACCTTGACGTAGCATCAGGGTGAAGTTCTTCATTACCTTGACGTAGCGGCAGGGTGAAGTTCTTCATTACCTTGACGGAGCGGCAGGGTGAAGTTCTTCATTACCTTGACGGCAGGGTGAAGTTCTTCGTTACCTTGTCGGCAGGGTGAAGTTCTTCATTACCTTGACGTAGCATCAGGGTGAAGTTCTTCATTACCTTGACGGCAGGGTGAAGTTCTTCATTACCTTGACGGCAGGGTGAAGTTCTTCATTACCTTGACGGCAGGGTGAAGTTCTTCATTACCTTGACGGCAGGGTGAAGTTCTTCATTACCTTGACGGAGCGGCAGGGTGAAGTTCTTCATTACCTTGACGTAGCGGCAGGGTGAAGTTCTTCATTACCTTGACGGAGCGGCAGGGTGAAGTTCTTCATTACCTTGACGTAGCATCAGGGTGAAGTTCTTCATTACCTTGACGTAGCGGCAGGGTGAAGTTCTTCATTATCTTGATGGAGCGGCAGGGTGAAGTTCTTCATTACCTTGACGGCAGGGTGAAGTTCTTCATTACCTTGACGTAGCGGGAGGGTGAAGTTCTTCATTACCTTGACGGCAGGGTGAAGTTCTTCATTACCTTGACGTAGCTGCAGGGTGAAGTTCTTCATTACCTTGACGGAGCGGCATGGTGAAGTTCTTCATTACCTTGACGGCAGGGTGAAGTTCTTCATTACCTTGATGTAGCGGCAGGGTGAAGTTCTTCATTACCTTGACGGAGCGGCAGGGTGAAGTTCTTCATTACCTTGACGGCAGGGTGAAGTTCTTCATTACCTTGTCGGCAGGGTGAAGTTCTTCATTACCTTGACGTAGCATCAGGGTGAAGTTCTTCATTACCTTGACGGCAGGGTGAAGTTCTTCATTACCTTGACGGCAGGGTGAAGTTCTTCATTACCTTGACGGCAGGGTGAAGTTCTTCATTACCTTGACGGAGCGGCAGGGTGAAGTTCTTCATTACCTTGACGTAGCGGCAGGGTGAAGTTCTTCATTACCTTGACGGAGCGGCAGGGTGAAGTTCTTCATTACCTTGACGTAGCATCAGGGTGAAGTTCTTCATTACCTTGACGTAGCGGCAGGGTGAAGTTCTTCACTACCTTGACGGAGCGTCAGGGTGAAGTTCTTCATTACCTTGACGTAGCGGCAGGGTGAAGTTCTTCATTACCTTGACGGCAGGGTGAAGTTCTTCATTACCTTGACGGAGTGGCAGGGTGAAGTTCTTCATTACCTTGACGTAGCGGCAGGGTGAAGTTCTTCATTACCTTGACGGAGCGGCAGGGTGAAGTTCTTCATTACCTTGACGTAGCATCAGGGTGAAGTTCTTCATTACCTTGACGTAGCGGCAAAGGTGAAGTTCTTCATTACCTTGACGGAGCGGCAGGGTGAAGTTCTTCATTACCTTGACGGCAGGGTGAAGTTCTTCATTACCTTGACGTAGCGGGAGGGTGAAGTTCTTCATTACCTTGACGGCAGGGTGAAGTTCTTCATTACCTTGACGGAGCGGCAGGGTGAAGTTCTTCATTACCTTGACGTAGCGGCAGGGTGAAGTTCTTCATTACCTTGACGGAGCGGCAGGGTGAAGTTCTTCATTACCTTGACGTAGCATCAGGGTGAAGTTCTTCATTACCTTGACGTAGCGGCAGGGTGAAGTTCTTCATTACCTTGATGGAGCGGCAGGGTGAAGTTCTTCATTACCTTGACGGCAGGGTGAAGTTCTTCGTTACCTTGTCGGCAGGGTGAAGTTCTTCATTACCTTGACGTAGCATCAGGGTGAAGTTCTTCATTACCTTGACGGCAGGGTGAAGTTCTTCATTACCTTGACGGCAGGGTGAAGTTCTTCATTACCTTGACGGCAGGGTGAAGTTCTTCATTACCTTGACGGCAGGGTGAAGTTCTTCATTACCTTGACGGAGCGGCAGGGTGAAGTTCTTCATTACCTTGACGTAGCGGCAGGGTGAATTTCTTCATTACCTTGACGGAGCGGCAGGGTGAAGTTCTTCATTACCTTGACGTAGCATCAGGGTGAAGTTCTTCATTACCTTGACGTAGCGGCAGGGTGAAGTTCTTCATTACCTTGACGGAGCGGCAGGGTGAAGTTCTTCATTACCTTGACGGCAGGGTGAAGTTCTTCATTACCTTGATGTAGCGGGAGGGTGAAGTTCTTCATTACCTTGACGGCAGGGTGAAGTTCTTCATTACCTTGACGGAGCGGCAGGGTGAAGTTCTTCATTACCTTGACGTAGCGGCAGGGTGAAGTTCTTCATTACCTTGACGGAGCGGCAGGGTGAAGTTCTTCATTACCTTGACGTAGCATCAGGGTGAAGTTCTTCATTACCTTGACGTAGCGGCAGGGTGAAGTTCTTCATTACCTTGACGGAGCGGCAGGGTGAAGTTCTTCATTACCTTGACGGCACGGTGAAGTTCTTCGTTACCTTGTCGGCAGGGTGAAGTTCTTCATTACCTTGACGTAGCATCAGGGTGAAGTTCTTCATTACCTTGACGGCAGGGTGAAGTTCTTCATTACCTTGACGGCAGGGTGAAGTTCTTCATTACCTTGACGGCAGGGTGAAGTTCTTCATTACCTTGACGGAGCGGCAGGGTGAAGTTCTTCATTACCTTGGCGTAGCATCAGGGTGAAGTTCTTCATTACCTTGACGTAGCTGCAGGGTGAAGTTGTTCATTACCTTGACGGCAGGGTGAAGTTCTTCATTACCTTGACGGCAGGGTAAAGTTCTTCGTTACCTTGACGTAGCGGCAGGGTGAAGTTCTTCATTACCTTGACGGCAGGGTGAAGTTCTTCATTACCTTGACGGAGCGGCAGGGTGAAGTTCTTCATTACCTTGACGGAGCGGCAGGGTGAAGTTCTTCATTACCTTGACGGAGCGGCAGGGTGAAGTTCTTCATTACCTTGACGTAGCATCAGGGTGAAGTTCTTCATTATCTTGACGTAGCGGCAGGGTGAAGTTCTTCATTACCTTGATGGAGCGGCAGGGTGAAGTTCTTCATTACCTTGATGGCAGGGTGAAGTTCTTCGTTACCTTGTCGGCAGGGTGAAGTTCTTCATTACCTTGACGTAGCATCAGGGTGAAGTTCTTCATTACCTTGACGGCAGGGTGAAGTTCTTCATTACCTTGACGGCAGAGTGAAGTTCTTCATTACCTTGACGGCAGGGTGAAGTTCTTCATTACCTTGACGGAGCGGCAGGGTGAAGTTCTTCATTACCTTGACGTAGCGGCAGGGTGAAGTTCTTCATTACCTTGACGGAGCGGCAGGGTGAAGTTCTTCATTACCTTGACGTAGCATCAGGGTGAAGTTCTTCATTACCTTGACGTAGCGGCAGGGTGAAGTTCTTCATTACCTTGACGTAGCGGCAGGGTGAAGTTCTTCATTACCTTGACGGAGCGGCAGGGTGAAGTTCTTCATTACCTTGACGTAGCATCAGGGTGAAGTTCTTTATTACCTTGACGGAGCGGCAGGGTGAAGTTCTTCACTACCTTGACGGAGCGTCAGGGTGAAGTTCTTCATTACCTTGACGTAGCGGCAGTGTGAAGTTCTTCATTACCTTGACGGCAGGGTGAAGTTCTTCATTACCTTGACGTAGCGGCAGGGTGAAGTTCTTCATTACCTTGACGTAGCGGCAGGGTGAAGTTCTTCATTACCTTGACGTAGCGGCAGGGTGAAGTTCTTCATTACCTTGACGGAGCGGCAGGGTGAAGTTCTTCATTACCTTGACGTAGCGGCAGGGTGAAGTTCTTCATTACCTTGACGGAGCGGCAGGGTGAAGTTCTTCATCGCGTCGGACGTTGGCCGGAGCGACATTCGCCGGCACGGGGAGTCACCTGACTCCCCATGGCTCACGTGAGTCACGTGACTCACGTGAGTCACGTGAGTCACGTGAGTCACGTGACTCACGTGAGCCACGTGATCCACGTGGCTCACGTGAGCCACCTGAGTCACGTGATTTACGTGAGCCACGTGATCCACGTGGCACGGCGCTCCCCAGTGGAGTGAACCAGGGGCCCCCTGCGTCGAAGTCTTCAACGTGCCCACTGCCTCACCTGAGCTGTCCCTGCAGGTTTCTGAATCACTTTCACTCGTGCTCCCGTTTCGCCTCCGGCTCGTTTGAGGTGGTGATGGTGGCTCGAGACCGAGGGAGCTTGCCTGTTGTTCAGGGTGGAAGGCGGGGTCGATGGCCGTCCATCGGTTTCGGCTGTAGGCGCCAACTCTTGCAGCATTCTTCCAGAGTCTTCAGATGTTCACCGAGGACCCTCTCAGTGACCTCCAGCTTCTGTGCTTGAATGGCGATATCGTCCCCAATGTGACCTCACGGCAAGCTGCCACTGGAATGTCGCTGGTGGTGAGGTAGAACGGCGCTGGGGCTAGAGCTGATCACTGCGGGAGTTCGTTGTTCAATCTCAGTGGGCTGCTGACAGCTTCACCACTTACACACTCAGCCACTCACTCACTCACTCACCCACTCACCCACTCACTCACTCATCCACCCACTCACTCACTCACTCACCCACTCACTCACCCACTCACTCACTCACTCACCCACTCACTCACTCACCCACTCACTCACCCACTCACTCACCCACTCACTCACTCACCCACTCACTCACCCACTCACTCACCCACTCACCCACTCACTCACTCACTCACCCACTCACTCACTCACTCACCCACTCACCCACTCAGCCACTCACACACTCACCCACTCACTCACTCACCCACTCACCCACTCACTCACCCACTCACTCACCCACTCACTCATCCACCCACTCACCCACTCAGCCACTCACTCACCCACTCACTCACCCACTCACTCACTCATCCACCCACTCACCCACTCAGCCACTCACTCACCCACTCACTCACCCACTCAGCCACTCACTCACCCACTCACCCACTCACTCACTCACCCACTCACTCACCCACTCACTCACCCACTCACTCACTCATCCACCCACTCACCCACTCACTCACCCACTCAGCCACTCACTCACCCACTCACTCACCCACTCACTCACTCACTCACCCACTCACTCACCCACTCAGCCACTCACTCACCCACTCACTCATCCACCCACTCACTCACTCACCCACTTACTCACTCACACACCCACTCACTCACCCACTCACTCACTCACTCACACACCCACTCACTCACCCACTCACTCACTTACTCACTCACTCACCCACCCACTCACCCACCCACTCACTCACCCACTCACCCACTCACTCACCCACCCACTCACCCACTCACTCACTCACCCACCCACTCACTCACTCACCCATTCACTCACACACCTACTCACCCACTCACTCACCCACTCACCCACTCACTCACCCACCCACTCACCCACTCACTCACTCACTCACCCACCCACTCACTCACTCACTCACCCACTCACCCATCCACTCACTCACTCACCCACTCACTCAATGAGATGTTAACTACTTCGCCTGGTCCACAGCTCGTGGGTTCGATCCTGACCCTGACGTCCGCTGTATATTCGGAGTCTGCGTCCGTCTCTCGCTTCACGTGGTCCCGTGGATGTTTGTCCCCATGTTGGCATCAATGTCACCACGCCTTCAGGGTCATTCGCTGCTGCTATAAACGTCCACGCCGTCCTAATGACAAGCCACTTGGGGTTCACCTGCGAACATTTACGATGGCGAGTGGGTCGCTCCTGAACTAACCAGTCGCCTAGCATCTCAGCAGCCCAGGGGCCTTCTTACCGCTGCTCAAATGGCAATAAAATCGTTTTAATAGTTTTAATAGTTTTTATTTTTAACAGGATGGTTTCCATCTTTGATGTGAAGCCCAATCAGCTTGTTCTTGCTGTGGTTGTCCCAGCTCGTGAAGTCCGCCTGCGTGTTGCGATCGAAGCGTCACGTGGTGTGTTTAATTCCTACCGCCCTGACGACTTTAGCGAACGAACCGAAGAATCAAGATCCTGGCTGTCACGGGAGCCTCCAATCCAGAAGAGTGATGGACGGCTCCCGTGAGTCGCCCAGATCAACAACCCCCTCCCCCCTCCCTCCATCCCCCCCTCCCCCCTCCCTCCCCTCCCTCCATCCTCCATCCCCCCCCCCCCCAAAATTATTTTGGGACCGCGACGCCTCATAACTTAACTTTGAGCGCGCGACCGTCATCACCCCGGGGTGGGTCGAGGGAGCGGCGGGTGGCTTGGTGGGTGGGTGGATTGGTGGGTGGGTGGCTTGGTGGGTGGGTGGCTTGGTGGGTGGGTGGGTTGGTGGGTGGGTGGCTTGGTGGGTGGGTGGATTGGTGGGTGGGTGGCTTGGTGGGTGGGTGGCTTGGTGGGTGGCTTGGTGGGTGGGTGGGTGGCTTGGTGGGTGGCTTGGTAGGTGGGTGGCTTAGCGGGTGGCTTGGTGGGTGGGTGGCTTGGTGGGTGGCTTGGTGGGTGGCTTGGTGGGTGGCTTGGTCGGTGGCTTGGTGGGTGGTTTGGTCGGTGGCTTGGTGGGTGGCTTGGTGGGTGGGTGGCTTGGTGGGTGGCTTGGTGGGTGGGTGGCTTGGTGGGTGGCTTGGTGGGTAGGTGGCTTGGTGGATGGGTGGCTTGGTGGGTGGCTTGGTGGGTGGCTTGGTCGGTGGCTTGGTGGGTGGGTGGCTTGGTGGGTGGCTTGGTGGGTGGGTGGCTTGGTGGGTGGGTGGCTTGGTGGGTGGCTTGGTGGGTGGCTTGGTGGGTGGCTTGGTGGGTGGCTTAGCGGGTGGCTTGTTGGGTGGCTTGGTGGGTGGGTGGCTTGGTGGGTGGCTTGGTGGGTGGCTTGGTGGGTGGCTTGGTCGGTGGCTTGGTGGGTGGGTGGCTTGGTGGGTGGCTTGGTGGGTGGGTGGCTTGGTGGGTGGGTGGCTTGGTGGGTGGCTTGGTGGGTGGCTTGGTGGGTGGCTTGGTGGGTGGCTTAGCGGGTGGCTTGTTGGGTGGCTTGGTGGGTGGGTGGCTTGGTGGGTGGCTTGGTGGGTGGCTTGGTGGGTGGCTTGGTGGGTGGCTTGGTCGGTGGCTTGGTGGGTGGCTTGGTCGGTGGCTTGGTGGGTGGGTGGCTTGGTGGGTGGCTTGGTGGGTGGCTTGGTGGGTGGCTTGGTGGGTGGCTTGGTGGGTGGGTGGCTTGGTGGGTGGCTTGGTGGGTGGCTTGGTCGGTGGCTTGGTGGGTGGCTTGGTGGGTGGCTTGGTGGGTGGCTTGGTGGGTGGGTGGCTTGGTGGGTGGCTTGGTGGGTGGCTTGGTGGGTGGCTTGGTCGGTGGCTTGGTGGGTGGCTTGGCGGGTGGCTTGGTGGGTGGCTTGGTGGGTGGGTGGCTTGGTGGGTGGCTTGGTGGGTGGCTTGGTGGGTGGGTGGCTTGGTGGGTGGCTTGGTGGGTAGGTGGCTTGGTGGGTGGGTGGCTTGGTGGGTGGCTTGGTGGGTGGCTTGGTCGGTGGCTTGGTGGGTGGGTGGCTTGGTGGGTGGGTGGCTTGGTGGGTGGCTTGGTGGGTGGGTGGCTTGGTGGGTGGGTGGCTTGGTGGGTGGGTGGCTTGGTGGGTGGCTTGGTGAGTGGGTGGCTTAGCGGGTGGCTTGTTGGGTGGCTTGGTGGGTGGGTGGCTTGGTGGGTGGCTTGGTGGGTGGCTTGGTGGGTGGGTGGCTTGGTGGGTGGCTTGGTGGGTGGCTTGGTCGGTGGCTTGGTGGGTGGCTTGGTGGGTGGGTGGCTTGGTGGGTGGGTGGCTTGGTGGGTGGGTGGCTTGGTGGGTGGGTGGCTTGGTGGGTGGGTGGCTTGGTGAGTGGGTGGCTTGGTGGGTGGGTGGCTTGGTGGGTGGCTTGGTGGGTGGGTGGGTGGGTGGCTTGGTGGGTGGCTTGGTAGGTGGGTGGCTTAGCGGGTGGCTTGGTGGGTGGGTGGCTTGGTGGGTGGCTTGGTGGGTGGCTTGGTGGGTGGCTTGGTCGGTGGCTTGGTGGGTGGTTTGGTCGGTGGCTTGGTCGGTGGCTTGGTGGGTGGGTGGCTTGGTGGGTGGCTTGGTGGGTGGGTGGCTTGGTGGGTGGCTTGGTGGGTAGGTGGCTTGGTGGGTGGGTGGCTTGGTGGGTGGCTTGGTCGGTGGCTTGGTGGGTGGGTGGCTTGGTGGGTGGCTTGGTGGGTGGGTGGCTTGGTGGGTGGGTGGCTTGGTGGGTGGCTTGGTGGGTGGCTTGGTGGGTGGCTTAGCGGGTGGCTTGTTGGGTGGCTTGGTGGGTGGGTGGCTTGGTGGGTGGCTTGGTGGGTGGCTTGGTGGGTGGCTTGGTCGGTGGCTTGGTGGGTGGCTTGGTCGGTGGCTTGGTGGGTGGGTGGCTTGGTGGGTGGCTTGGTGGGTGGCTTGGTGGGTGGCTTGGTGGGTGGCTTGGTGGGTGGCTTGGTGGGTGGCTTGGTCGGTGGCTTGGTGGGTGGCTTGGTGGGTGGCTTGGTGGGTGGCTTGGTGGGTGGGTGGCTTGGTGGGTGGCTTGGTGGGTGGCTTGGTGGGTGGCTTGGTCGGTGGCTTGGTGGGTGGCTTGGCGGGTGGCTTGGTGGGTGGCTTGGTGGGTGGGTGGCTTGGTGGGTGGCTTGGTGGGTGGCTTGGTGGGTGGGTGGCTTGGTGGGTGGCTTGGTGGGTAGGTGGCTTGGTGGGTGGGTGGCTTGGTGGGTGGCTTGGTGGGTGGCTTGGTCGGTGGCTTGGTGGGTGGGTGGCTTGGTGGGTGGGTGGCTTGGTGGGTGGCTTGGTGGGTGGCTTGGTGGGTGGGTGGCTTGGTGGGTGGGTGGCTTGGTGGGTGGGTGGCTTGGTGGGTGGCTTGGTGAGTGGGTGGCTTAGCGGGTGGCTTGTTGGGTGGCTTGGTGGGTGGGTGGCTTGGTGGGTGGCTTGGTGGGTGGCTTGGTGGGTGGGTGGCTTGGTGGGTGGCTTGGTGGGTGGGTGGCTTGGTGGGTGGCTTGGTGGGTGGGTGGCTTAGCGGGTGGCTTGTTGGGTGGCTTGGTGGGTGGGTGGCTTGGTGGGTGGCTTGGTGGGTGGCTTGGTGGGTGGCTTGGTCGGTGGCTTGGTGGGTGGCTTGGTGGGTGGGTGGCTTGGTGGGTGGGTGGCTTGGTGGGTGGCTTGGTGGGTGACTTGGCGGGTGGCTTGGTGGGTGGCTTGGTGGGTGGCTTGGCGGGTGGCTTGGTGGGTGGCTTGGTGGGTGGGTGGGTGGCTTGGTGGGTGGCTTGGTGGGTGGGTGGCTTGGTGGGTGGCTTGGTGGGTGGGTGGCTTGGTGGGTGGGTGGCTTGGTGGGTGGCTTGGTGGGTGGCTTGGTCGGTGGCTTGGTGGGTGGGTGGCTTGGTGGGTGGCTTGGTGGGTGGGTGGCTTGGTGGGTGGCTTGGTGGGTGGCTTGGTGGGTGGGTGGCTTGGTGGGTGGCTTGGTGGGTGGGTGGCTTGGTGGGTGGGTGGCTTGGTGGGTGGCTTGGTGGGTGGGTGGCGTGGTGGGTGGCGAAGCCCGCGGGAGAGTTTGCGAGATCCACGTTCGTCGTTTCCTCGAAGGCCAAAGGCCACGTTGTGTGTGGGGGGGGGGAGGCGATTTATGGGGTCGCCGAGAGAGACGGAGAGAGGGGCGGAGGCGTCAGCGGTAACAACTGACGGGAGCTTGGGGTGGCGCCATCGGGGGTGAGCGTCGTGGTGGGAGAGACACAGAGAGAGAGAGAGACACAGAGACACAGAGAGAGACAGAGAGAGAGACAGAGAGAGACACAGAGAGACACAGAGACACAGAGAGAGACACAGAGAGACACAGAGAGAGACAGAGAGAGACACAGAGACACAGAGAGAGAGACACAGAGACACAGAGAGAGAGACACAGAGACACAGAGAGAGAGACACAGAGAGAGACACAGAGAGAGACACAGAGACACAGAGAGAGAGACACAGAGAGAGACACAGAGACACAGAGAGAGACACAGAGAGACACAGAGAGAGACAGAGAGAGAGACAGAGACACAGAGAGAGACACAGAGAGAGACAGAGAGAGAGACACAGAGACACAGAGAGAGACACAGAGAGAGAGACAGAGAGAGAGACACAGAGACACAGAGAGAGACACAGAGAGAGAGACACAGAGAGACAGAGAGACAGAGAGACAGAGACAGAGAGACAGAGAGAGACAGACAGAGAGACAGAGACAAACATGATGCCTTGAATAAAGGTGTCAGTTTTTGTGCCAGTTAAAATGGTAAAACCTATCACTAGAGACAGAGTTGTGTCCTCACCTGTCACCTCTCTCACCTCAAACACCCTCAACACACTCTGTGTCTCTATGTCTCTGTCTCTCTGTGTCTCTGTCTCTGTGTCTGTCTGTCTCTGTCTCTATGTCTCTGTGTCTCTGTCTCTGTGTCTGCCTGTCTCTGTCTCTCTCTGTCTCTGTGTCTGTCTGTCTCTATGTCTCTGTGTCTCTGTCTCTGTCTCTGTGTCTGTCTGTCTCTGTCTCTCTGTGTCTCTGTCTCTGTCTCTGTGTCTCTGTGTCTGTCTGTCTCTGTCTCTCTGTGTCTATGTCTCTCTGTGTCTCTGTCTCTAAGTGTCTCTGTCTCTAAGTGTCTCTGTCTCTAAGTGTCTCTGTCTCTAAGTGTTTCTGTCTCTAAGTGTCTCTGTCTCTGTCTCTAAGTGTCTCTGTCTCAAGTGTCTCTGTCTCTAAGTGTCTCTGTCTCTAAGTGTCTCTGTCTCTAAGTGTCTCTGTCTCTAAGTGTCTCTGTCTCTAAGTGTCTCTGTTTCTAAGTGTCTCTATCTCTAGGTGTCTCTGTCTCTAAGTGTCTCTGTCTCTAAGTGTCTCTGTCTCTAAGTGTCTCTGTCTCTAAGTGTCTCTGTTTCTAAGTGTCTCTGTCTCTAAGTGTCTCTGTCTCTAGGTGTCTCTGTCTCTAAGTGTCTCTGTCTCTAAGTGTCTCTGTCTCTAAGTGTCTCTGTCTCTAAGTGTCTCTGTCTCTAAGTGTCTCTGTTTCTAAGTGTCTCTGTCTCTAAGTGTCTCTGTCTCTAAGTGTCTCTGTCTCTAAGTGTCTCTGTCTCTAAGTGTCTCTGTCTCTAAGTGTCTCTGTCTCTAAGTGTCTCTGTCTCTAAGTGTCTCTGTCTCTAAGTGTCTCTGTCTCTGTCTCTAAGTGTCTCTGTCTCTAAGTGTATCTGTCTCTAAGTGTCTCTGTTTCTAAGTGTCTCTGTCTCTAAGTGTCTCTGTCTCTAAGTGTCTCTGTCTCTGTCTCTAAGTGTCTCTGTCTCTAAGTGTCTCTGTCTCTAAGTGTCTCTGTCTCTAAGTGTCTCTGTCTCTAAGTGTCTCTGTCTCTGTCTCTAAGTGTCTCTGTCTCTAAGTGTCTCTGTCTCTAAGTGTCTCTGTCTCTAAGTGTCTCTGTCTCTAAGTGTCTCTGTCTCTAAGTGTCTCTGTTTCTAAGTGTCTCTGTCTCTAAGTGTCTCTGTCTCTAAGTGTCTCTGTCTCTAAGTGTCTCTGTTTCTAAGTGTCTCTGTCTCTAAGTGTCTCTGTCTCTAAGTGTCTCTGTCTCTAAGTGTCTCTGTCTCTAAGTGTCTCTGTTTCTAAGTGTCTCTGTCTCTAAGTGTCTCTGTCTCTAAGTGTCTCTGTCTCTAAGTGTCTCTGTCTCTAAGTGTCTCTCTCTCTAAGTGTCTCTGTCTCTAAGTGTCTCTCTCTCTAAGTGTCTGTCTCTGTCTCTAAGTGTCTCTGTCTCTAAGTGTCTCTGTCTCTAAGTGTCTCTGTCTCTAAGTGTCTCTGTCTCTAAGTGTCTCTGTCTCTAACTGTCTCTGTTTCTAAGTGTCTCTGTCTCTAAGTGTCTCTGTCTCTAAGTGTCTCTGTCTCTAAGTGTCTGTCTCTTTGTCT
Source organism: Petromyzon marinus (assembly GCF_048934315.1). Taxonomy (NCBI): domain Eukaryota; kingdom Metazoa; phylum Chordata; class Hyperoartia; order Petromyzontiformes; family Petromyzontidae; genus Petromyzon; species Petromyzon marinus. The sequence goes on from NW_027423252.1 coordinate 70,682, forward strand.
GTAAATCATCACGGATGGTGCATGCCTCACGAGACTGGGATTCCTCAGGCGTGCATAATGGCCAGGTCACAGACTCTGGGAACCTGGGTTCAATCCCTGGGTCTCTCTCAGGGGGTTCATAATGACCAGGTCACAGACTCTGAGGACCTGGGTTCAATCCCTGGGTCTCTCTCAGGGGGTTCATAATGGCCAGGTCACAGACTCTGGGAACCTGGGTTCAATCCCTGGGTCTCTCTCAGGGGGTTCATAATGACCAGGTCACAGACTCTGAGGACCTGGGTTCAATCCCTGGGTCTCTCTCAGGGGGTTGATAATGACCAGGTCACAGACTCTGAGGACCTGGGTTCAATCTCTGGGTCTCAGCGGTTCATAATGACCAGGTCACAGACTCTGGGAACCTGGGTTCAATCCCTGGGTCTCTCTCAGGGGGTTCATAATGGCCAGGTCACAGACTCTGGGAACCTGGGTTCAATCCCTGGGACTCTCTCAGGGGGTTCATAATGACCAGGTCACAGACTCTGAGGACCTGGGTTCAATCCCTGGGTCTCTCTCAGGGGGTTCATAATGACCAGGTCACAGACTCTGACAACCTGGGTTCAATCCCTGGGTCTCTCAGGGGGTTCATAATGACCAGGTCACAGACTCTGAGGACCTGGGTTCAATCCCTGGGTCTCTCTCAGGGGGTTCATAATGACCAGGTCACAGACTCTGGGAACCTGGGTTCAATCCCTGGGTATCTCTCAGGGGGTTGATAATGAGCAGGTCACAGACTCTGAGGACCTGTGTTCAATCTCTGGGTCTCAGCGGTTCATAATGACCAGGTCACAGACTCTGAGAACCTGGGTTCAATCCCTGGGTCTCTCAGGGGGTTCTTAATGACCAGGTCACAGACTCTGGGAACCTGGGTTCAATCTCTGGGTCTCTCTCAGGGGGTTCATAATGACCAGGTCACAGACTCTGAGGACCTGGGTTCAATCCCTGGGTCTCTCTCAGGGTGTTCATAATGACCAGGTCACAGACTCTGAGGACCTGGGTTCAATCCCTGGGTCTCTCTCAGGGGGTTCATAATGACCAGGTCACAGACTCTGGGAACCTGGGTTCAATCCCTGGGTCTCTCTCAGGGGGTTGATAATGAGCAGGTCACAGAATCTGAGGACCTGGGTTCAATCTCTGGGTCTCAGCGGTTCATAATGACCAGGTCACAGACTCTGAGAACCTGGGTTCAATCCCTGGGTCTCTCAGGGGGTTCTTAATGACCAGGTCACAGACTCTGGGAACCTGGGTTCAATCTCTGGGTCTCTCTCAGGGGGTTCATAATGACCAGGTCACAGACTCTGAGGACCTGGGTTCAATCCCTGGGTCTCTCTCAGGGGGTTCATAATGACCAGGTCACAGACTCTGGGAACCTGGGTTCAATCCCTGGGTCTCTCTCAGGAGGTTCATAATGACCAGGTCACAGACTCTGAGGACCTGAGTTCAATCCCTGGGTCTCTCTCAGGGGGTTCATAATGACCAGGTCACAGACTCTGGGAACCTGGGTTCAATCCCTGGGTCTCTCTCAGGAGGTTCTTAATGACCAGGTCACAGACTCTGGGAACCTGGGTTCAATCTCTGGGTCTCTCTCAGGGGGTTCATAATGACCAGGTCACAGACTCTGGGAACCTGGGTTCAATCCCTGGGTCTCTCTCAGGAGGTTCTTAATGACCAGGTCACAGACTCTGGGGACCTGGGTTCAATCTCTGGGTCTCTCTCAGAGGGTTCATAATGACCAGGTCACAGACTCTGAGGACCTGGGTTCAATCTCTGGGACTCTCTCAGGGGGTTCATAATGACCAGGTCACAGACTCTGGGAACCTGGGTTCAATCCCTGGGTCTCTCTCAGGGGGTTCATAATGACCAGGTCACAGACTCTGCGAACCTGGGTTCAATCCCTGGGTCTCTTAGGGGGTTCATAATGACCAGGTCACAGACTCTGGGAATCTGGGTTCAATCCCTGGGTCTCTCAGGAGGTTCATAATGACCAGGTCACAGACTCTGGGAACCTGGGTTCAATCCCTGGGTCTCTCTCAGGGGGTTCTTAATGACCAGGTCACAGACTCTGAGGACCTGGGTTCAATCCCTGGGTCTCTCTCAGGGGGTTCATAATGACCAGGTCACAGACTCTGACAACCTGGGTTCAATCCCTGGGTCTCTCAGGGGGTTCATAATGACCAGGTCACAGACTCTGAGGACCTAGGTTCAATCCCTGGGTCTCTCTCAGGGGGTTCATAATGACCAGGTCACAGACTCTGGGAACCTGGGTTCAATCCCTGGGTCTCTCTCAGGGGGTTGATAATGAGCAGGTCACAGACTCTGAGGACCTGGGTTCAATCTCTGGGTCTCAGCGGTTCATAATGACCAGGTCACAGACTCTGAGAACCTGGGTTCAATCCCTGGGTCTCTCAGGGGGTTCTTAATGACCAGGTCACAGACTCTGGGAACCTGGGTTCAATCTCTGGGTCTCTCTCAGGGGGTTCATAATGACCAGGTCACAGACTCTGAGGACCTGGGTTCAATCCCTGGGTCTCTCTCAGGGGGTTCATAATGACCAGGTCACAGACTCTGGGAACCTGGGTTCAATCCCTGGGTCTCTCTCAGGGGGTTGATAATGAGCAGGTCACAGACTCTGAGGACCTGGGTTCAATCTCTGGGTCTCAGCAGTTCATAATGACCAGGTCACAGACTCTGAGAACCTGGGTTCAATCCCTGGGTCTCTCAGGGGGTTCTTAATGACCAGGTCACAGACTCTGGGAACCTGGGTTCAATCTCTGGGTCTCTCTCAGGGGGTTCATAATGACCAGGTCACAGACTCTGAGGACCTGGGTTCAATCCCTGGGTCTCTCTCAGGGGGTTCATAATGACCAGGTCACAGACTCTGGGAACCTGGGTTCAATCCCTGGGTCTCTCTCAGGAGGTTCATAATGACCAGGTCACAGACTCTGAGGACCTGAGTTCAATCCCTGGGTCTCTCTCAGGGGGTTCATAATGACCAGGTCACAGACTCTGGGAACCTGGGTTCAATCACTGGGTCTCTCTCAGGAGGTTCTTAATGACCAGGTCACAGACTCTGGGAACCTGGGTTCAATCTCTGGGTCTCTCTCAGGGGGTTCATAATGACCAGGTCACAGACTCTGGGAACCTGGGTTCAATCCGTGGGTCTCTCTCAGGAGGTTCTTAATGACCAGGTCACAGACTCTGGGGACCTGGGTTCAATCTCTGGGTCTCTCTCAGGGGGTTCATAATGACCAGGTCACAGACTCTGAGGACCTGGGTTCAATCTCTGGGACTCTCTCAGGGGGTTCATAATGACCAGGTCACAGACTCTGGGTACCTGGGTTCAATCCCTGGGTCTCTCTCAGGGGGTTCATAATGACCAGGTCACAGACTCTGCGAACCTGGGTTCAATCCCTGGGTCTCTTAGGGGGTTCATAATGAACAGGTCACAGACTCTGGGAATCTGGGTTCAATCCCTGGGTCTCTCAGGAGGTTCATAATGACCAGGTCACAGACTCTGGGAACCTGGGTTCAATCCCTGGGTCTCTCTCAGGGGGTTCTTAATGACCAGGTCACAGACTCTGAGGACCTGGGTTCAATCCCTGGGTCTCTCTCAGGGGGTTCATAATGACCAGGTCACAGACTCTGAGGACCTGGGTTCAATCCCTGGGTCTCTCTCAGGGGGTTCATAATGACCAGGTCACAGACTCTGGGAACCTGGGTTCAATCTCTGGGTCTCTCTCAGGCGGTTCATAATGACCAGGTCACAGACTCTGAGGACCTAGGTTCAATCCCTGGGTCTCTCTCAGGGGGTTCATAATGACCAGGTCCCAGACTCTGAGGACCTGAGTTCAATCCCTGGGTCTCTCTCAGGGGGTTCATAATGACCAGGTCACAGACTCTGGGAACCTGGGTTCAATCCCTGGGTCTCTCTCAGGAGGTTCTTAATGACCAGGTCACAGACTCTGGGAACCTGGGTTCAATCTCTGGGTCTCTCTCAGGGGGTTCATAATGACCAGGTCACAGACTCTGGGAACCTGGGTTCAATCCCTGGGTCTCTCTAAGGAGGTTCTTAATGACCAGGTCACAGACTCTGGGGACCTGGGTTCAATCTCTGGGTCTCTCTCAGGGGGTTCATAATGACCAGGTCACAGACTCTGAGGACCTGGGTTCAATCTCTGGGACTCTCTCAGGGGGTTCATAATGACCAGGTCACAGACTCTGGGAACCTGGGTTCAATCCCTGGGTCTCTCTCAGGGGGTTCATAATGACCAGGTCACAGACTCTGCGAACCTGGGTTCAATCCCTGGGTCTCTTAGGGGGTTCATAATGACCAGGTCACAGACTCTGGGAATCTGGGTTCAATCCCTGGGTCTCTCAGGAGGTTCATAATGACCAGGTCACAGACTCTGGGAACCTGGGTTCAATCCCTGGGTCTCTCTCAGGGGGTTCTTAATGACCAGGTCACAGACTCCGAGGACCTGGGTTCAATCCCTGGGTCTCTCTCAGGGGGTTCATAATGACCAGGTCACAGACTCTGAGGACCTGGGTTCAATCCCTGGGTCTCTCTCAGGGGGTTCATAATGACCAGGTCACAGACTCTGGGAACCTGGGTTCAATCTCTGGGTCTCTCTCAGGCGGTTCATAATGACCAGGTCACAGACTCTGAGGACCTAGGTTAAATCCGTGGGTCTCTCTCAGGGGGTTCATAATGACCAGGTCCCAGACTCTGAGGACCTGGGTTCAATCCCTGGGTCTCTCTCAGGGGGTTCATAATGACTAGGTCACAGACTCTGAGAAATTGGGTTCAATCCCTGGGTCTCTCTCAGGGGGTTCATAATGACCAGGTCACAGACTCTGGGAACCTGGGTTCAATCCCTGGGTCTCAGCGGTTCATAATGACCAGGTCACAGACTCTGAGAACCTGGGTTCAATCCCTGGGTCTCTCAGGGGGTTCTTAATGACCAGGTCACAGACTCTGGGAACCTGGGTTCAATCTCTGGGTCTCTCTCAGGGGGTCCATAATGACCAGGTCACAGACTCTGGGAACCTGGGTTCAATCCCTGGGTCTCAGCGGTTCATAATGACCAGGTCACAGACTCTGAGAACCTGGGTTCAATCCCTGGGTCTCTCTCAGCGGGTTCATAATGACCAGGTCACAGACTCTGAGGACCTGGGTTCAATCCCTGGGTCTCTCTCAGGGGGCTCTTAATGACCAGGTCACAGACTCTGAGGTCCTGGGTTCAATCCCTGGGTCTCTCTCAGGGGGTTCATAATGACCAGGTCACAGACTCTGAGGACCTGAGTTCAATCCCTGGGTCTCTCTCAGGGGGTTCTTAATGACCAGGTCACAGACTCTGAGGACCTGGGTTCAATCCCTGGGACTCTCTCAGGGGGTTCATAATGCCCAGGTCACAGACTCTGGGGACCTGGGTTCAATCTCTGGATCTCTCTCAGGGGGTTCATAATGACCAGGTCACAGACTCTGGGAACCTGGGTTCATTCCCTGGGTCTCTCTCAGGAGGTTCTTAATGACCAGGTCACAGACTCTGGGGACCTGGGTTCAATCTCTGGGTCTCTCTCAGGGGGTTCATAATGACCAGGTCACAGACTCTGCGAACCTGGGTTCAATCCCTGGGTCTCTCAGGGGGTTCATAATGACCAGGTCACAGACTCTGGGAACCTGGGTTCAATCCCTGTGTCTCTCAGGGGGTTCATAATGACCAGGTCACAGACTCTGGGAACCTGGGTTCAATCCCTGGGTCTCTCTCAGGGGGTTCTTAATGACCAGGTCACAGACTCTGAGGACCTGGGTTCAATCCCTGGGTCTCTCTCAGGGGGTTCATAATGACCAGGTCACAGACTCTGAGGACCTGGGTTCAATCCCTGGGTCTCTCTCAGGGGGTTCATAATGACCAGGTCACAGACTCTGGGAACCTGGGTTCAATCTCTGGGTCTCTCTCAGGGGGTTCATAATGACCAGGTCACAGACTCTGAGGACCTGGGTTCAATCTCTGGGTCTCAGCGGTTCATAATGACCAGGTCACAGACTCTGAGAACCTGGGTTCAATCCCTGGGTCTCTCTCAGGGGGTTCATAATGACCAGGTCACAGACTCTGGGAACCTGGGTTCAATCTCTGAGTCTCTCTCAGGGGGTTCTTAATAGCCAGGTCACAGACTCTGAGGACCTGGGTTCAATCCCTGGGTCTCTCTCAGGGGGTTCATAATGACCAGGTCACAGACTCTGAGGACCTGGGTTCAATCCCTGGGTCTCTCTCAGGGGGTTCATAATGACCAGGTCACAGACTCTGAGAACCTGGGTTCAATCTCTGGGTCTCAGCGGTTCATAATGACCAGGTCACAGACCCTGAGGACCTGGGTTCAATCCCTGGGTCTCTCTCAGGGGGTTCATAATGACCAGGTCACAGACTCTGGGAACCTGGGTTCAATATCTGGGTCTCTCTCAGGGAGTTCATAATGACCAGGTCACAGACTCTGAGAACCTGGGTTCAATCCCTGGGTCTCTCTCATGAGGTTCATAATGACCAGGTCACAGACTCTGGGAACCTGGGTTCAATCCCTGGGTCTCTCTCAGGGGGTTCATAATGACCAGGTCACAGACTCTGGGGACCTGGGTTCAATCCCTGGGTCTCTCTCAGGCGGTTCTTAATGACCAGGTCACAGACTCTGGGAACCTGGGTTCAATACCTGGGTCTCTCTCAGGGGGTTCTTAATGACCAGGTCACAGACTCTGAGGTCATAGGAGGGTCGTTGTTGGTACGAGTTTTGGGTACAACGAAAACACAAAACGGCAAACGGTCAGCAACAATAACCCACACGGAACAAAGACACAGGTCCCCCAGGTAGCCTCTAGCAGGGCTATTGAGGCAAGTGGTGTTTACACAGGCACCCACTCATTCTTTCACTCATCATTTCCTCACTCACCCATTCACTCACCCGAAGATTCCCCGTGTAGCCTCTAACAGGCTGTAGGGGCAAGTGCTGTTAGTAGCGAGTAGCGTCTATACACAGACAAAGATTCCCCGTGTAGCCTCTAACAGGCTGTAGGGGCAAGTGCTGTTAGTAGCGAGTAGCGTCTATACACAGACAAAGATTCCCCGTGTAGCCTCTAAGAGGCTGTAGGGGCAAGTGCTGTTAGCAGCGAGTAGCGTCTATACACAGACAAAGATTCCCCGTGTAGCCTCTAATAGGTTGTAGGGGCAAGTGCTGTTAGTAGCGAGTAGCAACTATACACAGACAAAGATTCCCCGTGTAGCCTCTAACAGGCTGTAGGGGCAAGTGCTGTTAGTAGCGAGTAGCAACTATACACAGACAAAGATTCCCCGTGTAGCCTCTAACAGGCTGTAGGGGCAAGTGCTGTTAGTAGCGAGTAGCAACTATACACAGACAAAGATTCCCCGTGTAGCCTCTAACAGGCTGTAGGGGCAAGTGCTGTTAGTAGCGAGTAGCAACTATACACAGACAAAAATTCCCCGTGTAGCCTCTAATAGGCTGTAGGGGCAAGTGCTGTTAGCAGCGAGTAGCGTCTATACACAGACAAAGATTCCCCGTGTAGCCTCTAACAGGCTGTAGGGGCAAGTGCTGTTAGTAGCGAGTAGCAACTATACACAGACAAAGATTCCCCGTGTAGCCTCTACCAGGCTGTAGGGGCAAGTGCTGTTAGTAGCGAGTAGCAACTATACACAGACAAAGATTCCCCGTGTAGCCTCTACCAGGCTGTAGGGGCAAGTGCTGTTCGCGAGCAGCACCTATGAAGGCCGGCAGGCACACGAGGGGGTGAGTGGCCAGCACCACGCCCGTCCGCCTTTGTCTCCCCAGTGGCGATGTTAACGACACTCCACTGCATCAGGTACATACACTTGATGCCGAGTCAACCTAGGGGAGGCCCAGTTATCAGTTCAGAGATAATCGATATCACTGATGGTGGGTGGCCGTGAGCCGGATCGAACTCGGGTCTCTGGCGGGTTCGTAGCACAGTGCGCTAACCGCTGCACCACCACTCCCCACACACACACACAGTGCGCTAACCACTGCACCACCACTCCCCACACACACACACAGTGTGCTAACCACTGCACCACCACTCCCCACACACAGACACACAGTGTGCTAACCACTGCACCACCACTCCCCACACACACACACACAATGTGCTAACCACTGCACCACCACTCCCCACACACACACAGTGCGCTAACCGCTGCTCCACCACTCCCCACACACACACAGTGCGCTAACCACTGCACCACCGCTCCCCACTCACTCACAATGTGCTAACCACTGCACCACCGCTCCCCACACACACACGGTGTGCTAACCACTGCACCACCGCTCCCCACACACACACAGTGCGCTAACCACTGCACCACCACTCCCCACACACACACAGTGCGCTAACCACTGCACCACCGCTCCCCACTCACACACACAGTGCGCTAACCACTGCACCACCACTCCCCACACACACACACAGTGCGCTAACCACTGCACCACCGCTCCCCACTCACACACAGTGCGCTAACCACTGCACCACCGCTCCCCACTCACACACACAATGCGCTAACCGCTGCACCACCGCTCCCCACACACACAGTGCGCTAACCGCTGCACCACCACTCCCCACTCACACACACAGTGCGCTAATCACTGCACCACCGCTCCCCACTCACACACAGTGCGCTAACCACTGCACCACCGCTCCCCACTCACACACAGTGCGCTAACCACTGCACCACCGCTCCCCACTCACACACAGTGCGCTAACCACTGCACCACTACTCCCCCCCCACACACACAGTGCGCTAACCGCTGCACCACCACACACACACAGTGCCCTAACCACTGCGCCACCACTCCCTTTCCCCGATGGCCCCTCCCCTCAAACCCCCCTGACGTCATCGCCGCCGTCTCGCGCCAGGCGGTGGAGGGGGGAACTGTGGAGGGGGGGGGGAGACATCACGTGGGTGACTTGGGGTACACTTTGAAAATCACTCACGCGTTCTATATATTGGGTGCACTTTGTAAAAACTACCGTGGACTTCACTGGGTACGCGTTGGGTGCACTATGAGAATGGGTCACTTGTCTATATCACTGGGTGCACTATGAGAATGGGTCACGTGTCTATATCACTGGGTGCACTATGGGAACGGGTCACGTGTCTATATCACTGGGTGCACTATGGGAATGGGTCACGTGTCTATATCACTGGGTGCACTATGGGAATGGGTCACGTGTCAATATCACTGGGTGCACTATGGGAATGGGTCACGTGTCTATATCACTGGGTGCACTATGAGAATGGGTCACGTGTCTATATTACTGGGTGCACTATGAGAATGGGTCACGTGTCTATATCACTGGGTGCACTATGAGAATGGGTCACGTGTCTATATCACTGGGTGCACTTTGGGGATGGGTCATGTGTCTATATCACTGGGTGCACTATGAGAATGGGTCACGTGTCTATATCACTGGGTGCACTATGGGAATGGGCCACGTGTCTATATCACTGGGTGCACTATGGGAATGGGTCACGTGTCTATATCACTGGGTGCACTATGAGAATGGGTCATTTGTCAATATCACTGGGTGCACTATGAGAATGGGTCACGTGTCAATATCACTGGGTGCACTATGGGAATGGGTCACGTGTCTATATCACTGGGTGCACAATGGGAATGGGTCACGTGTCTATATCACTGGGTGCACTATGGGAATGGGTCACGTGTCTATATCACTGGGTGCACTATGGGAATGGGTCACGTGTCTATATCACTGGGTGCACTATGGGAATGGGTCACGTGTCTATATTACTGGGTGCACTATGGGAATGGGTCACGTGTCTATATCACTGGGTGCACTATGGGAATGGGTCACGTGTCTATATCACTGGGTGCACTATGGGAATTGGTCACGTGTCTATATCACTGGGTGCACTATGAGAATGGGTCACGTGTCTATATCACTGGGTGCACTATGAGAATGGGTCACGTGTCAATATCACTGGGTGCACTATGAGAATGGGTCACGTGTCAATATCACTGGGTGCACTATGGGAATGGGTCACGTGTCTATATCACTGGGTGCACAATGGGAATGGGTCACGTGTCTATATCACTGGGTGCACTATGGGAATGGGTCACGTGTCTATATCATTGGGTGCACTATGGGAATGGGTCACGTGTCTATATCACTGGGTGCACTATGGGAATGGGTCACGTGTCTATATTACTGGGTGCACTATGGGAATGGGTCACGTGTCTATATCACTGGGTGCACTATGGGAATGGGTCACGTGTCTATATCACTGGGTGCACTATGGGAATGGGTCACGTGTCTATATCACTGGGTGCACTATGGGAATGGGTCACGTGTCTATATCACTGGGTGCACTATGGGAATGGGTCACGTGTCTATATCACTGGGTGCACTATGGGAATGGGTCACGTGTCTATATCACTGGGTGCACTACCAGAATGGGTCACGTGTCTATATCACTGGGTGCACTATGGGAATGGGTCACGTGTCTATATCACTGGGTGCACTATGGGAATGGGTCATGTATCTACAGTGAGGGAAAAAAGTATTTGATCCCCTGCTGATTTTGTACGTTTGCCCACTGATAAAGAAATGATCAGTCTACAATTTTAATGGTAGGTTTATTTGAACAGTGAGAGACAGAATAACAACAACAAAATCCAGAAAAACGCATGTCAAAAATGTTATAAATTGATTTGCATTTTAATGAGGGAAATAAGTATTTGACCCCTCTGCATAACATGACTTAGTTCTTGGTGGCAAAACCCTTGTTGGCAATCACAGAGGTCAGACGTTTCTTGTAGTTGGCCACCAGGTTTGCACACATCTCAGGAGGGATTTTTTCCCACTCCTCTTTGCAGATCTTCTCCAAGTCATTAAGGTTTCGAGGCTGACGTTTGGCAACTCGAACCTTCAGCTCCCTCCACAGATTTTCTATGGGATTAAGGTCTGGAGACTGGCTAGGCCACTCCAGGACCTTAATGTGCTTCTTCTTGAGCCACTCCTTTGTTGCCTTGGCCGTGTGTTTTGGGTCATTGTCATGCTGGAATACCCATCCACGACCCATTTCCAATGCCCTGGCTGAGGGAAGGAGGTTCTCACCCAAGATTTGACGGTACATGGCCCCGTCCATCGTCCCTTTGATGCGGTGAAGTTGTCCTGCCCCTTAGCAGAAAAACAGCCCCAAAGCATAATGTTTCCACCTCCATGTTTGACGGTGGGGATGGTGTTCTTGGGGTCATAGGCAGCATTCCTCCTCCTCCAAACACGGCGAGTTGAGTTGATGCCAAAGAGCTCCATTTTGGTCTCATCTGACCACAACACTTTCACCCAGTTGTCCTCTGAATCATTCAGATGTTCATTGGCAAACTTCAGACGGGCATGTATATGTGCTTTCTTGAGCAGGGGGACCTTGCGGGCGCTGCAGGATTTCAGTCCTTCACGGCGTAGTGTGTTACCAATTGTTTTCTTGGTGACTATGGTCCCAGCTGCCTTGAGATCATTGACAAGATCCTCCCGTGTAGTTCTGGGCTGATTCATCACCGTTCTCATGATCATTGCAACTCCACGAGGTGAGATCTTGCATGGGTCCCCAGGCTGAGGGAGATTGACAGTTCTTTTGTGTTTCTTCCATTTGCGAATAATCGCACCAACTGTTGTCACCTTCTCACCAAGCTGCTTGGCAATGGTCTTGTAGCCCATTTTAGCCTTGTGTAGGTCTACAATCTTGTCCCTGACATCCTTGGAGAGCTCTTTGGTCTTGGCCATGGTGGAGAGTTTGGAATCTGATTGATTGATTGCTCCTGTGGACAGGTGTCTTTTATACAGATAACGAGCTGAGATTAGGAGCACTCCCTTTAAGAGTGTGCTCCTAATCTCAGCTCGTTACCTGTATAAAAGACAACTGGGAGCCAGAAATCTTTCTGATTGAGAGGGGGTCAAATACTTATTTCCCTCATTAAAATGCAAATCAATTTATAACATTTTTGACATGCGTTTTTCTGGATTTTGTTGTTGTCATTCTGTCTCTCACTGTTCAAATAAACCTACCATTAAAATTATAGACTGATCATTCCTTTGTCAGTGGGTAAACGTACAAAATCAGCAGGGGATCAAATACTTTTTTCCCTCACTGTATATCACTGGGTGCACTATGGGAATGGGTCACGTGTCTATATCACTGGGTGCACTATGGGAATGGGTCACGTGTCAATATCACTGGGTGCACTATGGGAATGGGTCACGTGTCCATATCACTGGGTGCACTATGGGAATGGGTCACGTGTCTATATCACTGGGTGCACTATGGGAATGGGTCACGTGTCTATATCACTGGGTGCACTATGGGAATGGGTCACGTGTCTATATCACTGGGTGCACTATGGGAATGGGTCACGTGTCTATATCACTGGGTGCACTATGAGAATGGGTCACGTGTCAATATCACTGGGTGCACTATGGGAATGGGTCACGTGTCCATATCACTGGGTGCACTATGGGAATGGGTCACGTGTCTATATCACTGGGTGCACTATGAGAATGGGTCACGTGTCTATATCACTGGGTGCACTACGGGAATGGGTCACGTGTCTATATCACTGGGTGCACTATGAGAATGGGTCACGTGTCTATATCACTGGGTGCCCTATGAGAATGGGTCACGTGTCTATATCACTGGGTGGACTGTAAGAATAGGTCACGTGTCTATATCACTGGGTGCACTATGGGAATGGGTCACGTGTGTATGTTAAAAGGGTGCAGTGTGAAAATGGGTCACGTGTAAACATTAAATGGTTGCACTATGAGAATGGTTCGAGTCACCTGATCGCTATGAAGGCTCGTGGCCCCGCCCACCAGAGACACGTGACCAGGATGGCCCCGCCCACCGCCAGCAGCGCAAGCAGAGAGGGGGGAGGAGCTTCCACGTGACCTGGGTCTGGAAGGAGATAGTGAGTGGAGTAGGTGAATGAGTGGGTGAGTGTGTGGGTGAATATGTTAGTGGGTGAGTGGGTGGGTGAGTGGGTAGGTGGGTGGGTGAGTGGGTAGGTGGGTGGGTGAGTGGGTAGGTGAGTGAGTGGGTGAGTGGGTGAATGGAGTGGGTGAATTAGTGGATGGGTGGGTGAGTGCATGGGTGAGTGGGTGAGTATGTGAGTGGGTGAGTATGTGAGTGGGTGAGTTGGTGAGTGGGTGAGTGAGAAGTGGGTGAGTGGGTGGGTGTGCGGGTTAGTTAGTGGGTGAGTGTGTGGGTGAATATGTTAGTGGGTGAGTGGGTCGGTGAGTGGGTAGGTGGGTGGGTGAGTGGGTAGGTGAGTGAGTGGGTGAGTGGGTGAATGCAGTGGGTGAATTAGTGGATGGTTGGGTGAGTGCATGGGTAAGTGCATGGGTGAGTGGGTGAGTATGTGAGTGGGTGAGTTGGTGAGTGGGTGAGTGAGAAGTGGGTGAGTGGGTGGGTGTGCGGGTTAGTTAGTGGTTGAGTGTGTGGGTGAGTGAGTTGGTGAGTATGTGAGTCGGTGAGTGGGTGGGTGAGTGAATGGGTAAGTGAGTGGGTGAGTGGGTCAGTGGGAGAATCAGTGAGTGGGTGAATGAGTGAGTGGGTGAGTGAGTGGGTGAGTGAGTAGATGAGTATTTGGTGAGTGGGTAGGTGGGTGAGTGGGTGGGTGAGTATGTGAGTGGGTGGCTGGGTAGGTGAGTGAGTTGGTGAGTATGTGAGTTTGTGGATGAGTGAGTGGGTGGGTGGGTAAATGAGTGGGTGACTGAGTGGGTGGGTGAGTGAGTGGGTGAGTGGTGGGTGAGTGGGTGGGTGTGCGGGTGAGTCAGTGGGTGAGTGGGTGACTGAGTGGGTGGGTGAGTGAGTGGGTGAGTGGGTGAGTGGTGGGTGAGTGGGTGGGTGTGCGGGTGAGTCAGTGGGTGGGTGAGTACGTTAGTGGGTGAATGAGTGGGTGAGTGAGTGGGTGCGTGGGTGAGTGGTGGGTGAGTGGGTGGGTGTGCGGGTGAGTCGGTGGGTGGGTGAGTATGTTAGTGGGTGATTGAGTGGGTGAGTGAGTCGGTGAGTGAGTGGTGGGAGGTGGTGACAGGTAACGTACAGGACTGCCAGACAGGGTGTAGTATGGTGGATAGTTCGACCTCCCAGGCTGTTTCAGTAACCATGAAGGCCGGTCTGGACTCACCTGGAAACGCGACGGCTGACGGGGCTCTGGTAAGCGACTCTGTCTCAGGGAGTAAACCCC
>NW_027423252.1:90000-130938 GCF_048934315.1 Petromyzon marinus
AAAACTCCCTCCTGAACCCCAGAATGGCTTCCGATCGGGCAGGGAACTTCTGGGAGAATCTTCTCAGGCCGTCAAACCCAAGGGAAGTGCCAGGAGCAGAGACTACCATTGGACGTGGCACTCTTCCATCTGACTAAAGCTGTCGACTCTGTTAATCGTGAATCACGATGGAGAATCCTTCTAAGATAAGGCTGCCCTCCGTCTTCTGCATGACGGGATGAAGGCTGTCATCCTCTCGAGTGGTGAAACCTCAGAGCCAAGCGAAGTAAGGGCCGGTGTGAAGCAAAGGGCTGCCCTATTGCGCCAACTCTTTCCTCCATCTTCCTGGCGGGGAATTCTTCACCTGACAGAGAGCAGACTCCATAGAGGCACACAAATCACATATAGGACAGAGGGGATCATATTCAACATCAGCCACTTCAGAGCCAAGTCGAAAACCTCAATCACATCGGCTGTTGAATTCCAATATGCTAATGATGCCCAAGTCAGTGCCTGCTCAGAAGCTACCCTCATGCCACCTTCAACATCTTTACAGAAGCTTACAGCAGGATGGGTCTAACATTCAACACCAGCAAAACAAAGAGCATCTTCCACCAAGCTCCAGAAGCACACCTACCACCGCCTAAGACGCGCTACCAACAACGCAGGACCGGAACACCTTCCCAGTTTCCCATACCTGGGCAGCCATCTCTCCAGCAATGTCTTAGCTGATGATATAATCCAACATCGGATTGCTCGAGCTGATGCTGCCTTTAGCAAGCATCAGAACAGGGTCTCTTTGAAGACCACCGAGACCGAAGTGGTTGTTTATAATGCTGCGATCATTCCTATCCTGATCACGGAAGGTTGTCGTGTTTCGCCCGAAACGTCGTGATTTATTTTATTTTCTACCTACGTGCCGACTTTACCGAAAGAGCCAAAGAGCGTGGATTCCTGCAGTCACGAAAGCTTCAGATCAAGAGAATTCCTATCCTGTTAGACGGTGCAGAAAGCTGAAACGCTTATCGCAAACACATACATGTCAATCTTGATTTGAAGCTCCCGTCACTGCAGGAATCCACGCTATTTGTTTCGCCCGAGGACGACCGCATGCGTTGCGTTCGAAACGTCGTGATAAATGATTTATTTTTCGATTTAAAGCTTTCGTGACTGCAAGGATTCATCTTCTTTGCTTCTTTCGGTAAAGTCACGTAGAATGAGAATAAAATAATAAATTGATAAAATAAAATAATATAACACAATAATATTCTCACGACGTTTCGGCCACAACACAAGCGGCCTTCATCAGGTGAAGGGACGAGACTGTCTGGTAGGATAGCGCTGGAGTGAAAAAAGCCACGCTTAGATCACGACCTTTAAGCTGTGTCAGAAGAAACAAAGCGCCTTGACAAAGGAATTAGCATATAATTTAGCATTGAAATGGCCGAGTGATTAGCTTGTGACTGGTCACAGAAATGGCTATGTTAAAGTTAAAGCATACACATCTGCAGAGGCACCCCTTGACAAAGGAATTAGCATAGAATTTAGCATTGAAATAGCTAAGTTAAAGCATACACATCCACAGAGGCACCCCTTGACAAAGGAATTAGCATAGAATTTAGCATTGAAATAGCTGAGTGATTAGCTTGTAACTGGTCACAGAAATAGCTATGTTTAAAGTCAGAGCATACACATTCACCGAGGCACCTAGTACAAATCAAACAGGAGAATTTAGCATTGAAATAACTAGGCGAATTAAGCATTGAAATAACTGAGTGATTAGCTAGTGACTGGTCACAGAAATGGCTATGTTGAAGTCAAGGCCTACACATCTGAGCTATTCACAGTAACTGGGTATACAATACAATGTATAATGAATACTATATAGTGAACCAATAAAAAACTAAAATATAAATTACCTTAATGTTATCAATAAACTCTGTATTCTCCAATCAGCTAAGCTACCAACAATAAGTCATTATATATCACAATGCTATATGGCGAAAAAATGGGCAGATTCTTACCCTCGACTTTAGCAACACGGATAGCTACGGGCCCCGTTCAGACGGACGAGTTCATCCAAGGTCGGAACAGAGGAGGGGGAGAGAGACAGCTGCGAGGCGCTATTATACTCCATGTTGTAAACCATACCATTAACCGTGGTGTGAGAGGTATTAAGAGTCAATGCTGGTGAAAGAGCTGCGGTCTGAAGGTCATCGTAAAATACAATTAATTAAGAACGGAAATGGTTTAAAACATCTTTCCAATGGTTACTAAGCCAGAATCCATCTTCTCGGTTGAAATTGTCTCTGTGCTTGTATATGTGAATGGCCTCATGAACGAATCTCTCATGGTAGCCGGTTGGTTTGCAAAGAACCTCCGTCTTGGAGAAGTCAATGTCATGTGAGCCCACTGAATTATAACAATGATCTGCCACGGCAGAGGAGTTCGTTCTACCGTGTTTCAAGTCTGCTTTATGTTCGCGGATGCGGTCCGAGATATGTCGTTTGGTTTCTCCAATGTAGCTACTACCACAGAGGCACTTTAGTTTGTAAACGCCCGGGTACTGTATGTCTGGAACAGCATCTTTTACAGATGGAACCAGATCACGGATTTTATGTACTGTGTTGAATCGGACCTGGATCTTGTGTTTATTCAGGATTTTGGAGATCTTTTTAGTGACCCCTGCAATGTAGGGTAAGGTGATGGTTTTGAGTGGCTCCACAAGAGGATCCTTCTTCATGACTGGAGTGATGACTTTGCGGATTGTGTAGTCGGAGTAACCATTAGCCCTGAGAGCCTGGTGTACGTGCTTGAGTTCACTGGTAATGTGTTCCTGGTCGGAAATGCATTGGGCTCTATGGTATAGAGTCTTGATGAGGGAGTTCTTCTGGGATGGATGGTGGTGGGAATCCGGTTTCAAGTAAGCATCCGTATGGGTGGCTTTCCTGTAGACAGAGTGGCTCATTGAACCATCATGTCTCCTTTTAATTAAGACATCCAAAAAGGGTAGTTTATGTGACTTTACCGAAAGAACCAAAGAAAATGATTTATTGTCTTATTATTTTTCTACCTACGTGACAACTTCACCGAAAGAACCGAACAGTACAGAAGTGTCATCAACGCTGCCTCGGGAAAATGCTAAACATCAGCTGGGAAGGAAAACAAACTAACATCAGTGTCCCGGAGTGATCCAACTCATCCACTATAGAAGCCACCCTCATGAAAGACCAACTCAGATGGGCAGGTCACCTCGTGAGGATTAATGACTCGAGGCTTCCGAAAGCAAATCTTTTACTCCCAGCTCAGGGATGGATGCCAAACTCCTGAGGGTCAAAATAAGCGTCTCCGTGACAACCTCAAAACGCACCTCAAGCGAAGCCACGTGTAGACCTCAAACAAACTGGGAAATCGATGCCCTTGGTAGACCATCATGGAGGGCCAAGATCAACAAGGAAACTCAATATTTTGAGGCCGAATCGAGAGAGTTGACAGCCGGGAAAAGAGCACGCCGAAAAGTACCCACGCCAGAGGCAGGGACAAGGACGAGTGGGAGCTCCAGGACGAACCATCCCTGCCCCCACACGGCGTCAAGGTCTGTAAGTCACGGATCGGCCTGCTCAGCCACCTCTGGCACACCTCACAACTCGGACAAGTGACATCTGTAGGGGAATCAATCGACTACGAGGGACCCCAGAAAGAAGAATAAGTGTGGGTGGGTGGGTGAGTGAGTGAGTGGGTGGGTGGGTGGGTGAGTGAGTGAGTGAGTGGATGGGTGAGTGAGTGAGTGGGTGGATGTGTGGGTGTGTGAGTAGGTGTGTGAGTAGGTGGGTGAGTGGGTGAGTGAGTAGGTATGTGAGTGGATGTGTGGGTGAGTGAGTGGGTGAGTGAGTACGTGGGTGAGTAGGTGGGTGAGTGAGTAGGTGTGTGAGTAGGTGGGTGAGTGAATGAGTGTGTGGGTGAGTGAATGAGTGTGTGGGTGAGTGAATGAGTGTGTGGGTGAGTGAATGAGTGAGTGGGTTGGTGAATGAGTGTGTTGGTGAGTGAATGAGTGTGTGGGTGAGTGAGTGAGTGAGTGAGTGAGCGACTCACCCGCTATGTAGTACGCTATCGATCCCACGTACACCCCCTGCATCTCCCCCTCGCTCCCTTTCCTGGAGGTGTCACACTGAAGTACGACTCCCATCCCAGCCTCCTCTGTGGGCATGGCGCCTCCCGAGTGAGCCAGGGTCTCGGGGTACTCCTGAGGGGTGGGAGGCTCTGCGGGACGCCACTGACGAGGGTCGGGAGAGACAGGCGAGGGAGAGTTTACACTCACCACCGACTCACCACTCACTCACCACTCACTCACCACTCACTCACCACTCACTCACTCACTCACCCACTCACCACCAACTCACTCACTCACTCACCACCACCCACTCACTCATTCACTCACCCATCCACTCACTCACTCACCACCCACTCACCACTCACTCACCACTCACTCACCACTCACTCACTCACTCACCCACCACCCACTCACTCACTCACCACCCACTCACCAACCACTCACCACTCACTCACCACCCACTCACCCACCTACTCACCCACCCACTAACTCACCTACTCACTCACCCACTCACTCACCCACCCACTCACCCACCTACTCACGCACCCACTCACTCACCCACCCACTCACCCACCCACTCACCCGCTCACCTCAGCCCTCATCCTCCTCCAGGTGAAGGTGAAACTGCTCACTGGTTGAGCTGAGAGGCAGCGAAGCTCCCCACCTCCCCTCACCCTCTTTGTCTCTCCCCCTGAGAGACAGAGACACGAACTCACTCCCTCACTCACCCACCCACTCACTCATCCACTCACTCCCTCACTCACCCACCCACTCACTCATCCACTCACTCCCTCACTCACCCACCCACTAATTCACTCACTAACTCACCCACCCACCCACTCACTCATCCACTCACTCACTAACTCACCCACCCACTAATTCACTCACTAACTCACCCACCCACCCACTCACTCATCCACTCACTCACTAACTCACCCACCCACTAATTCACTCACTCCCTCACTCACCCACCCACTCACTCATCCACTCACTCACTAACTCACCCACCCACTAATTCACTCACTCCCTCACTCACCCACCCACTCACTCATCCACTCACTCACTAACTCACCCACCCACTAATTCACTCACTAACTCACTCACCCACCCACTCACTCATCCACTCACTCCCTCACTCACCCACCCACTCACTCATCCACTCACTCACTAACTCACCCACCCACTAATTCACTCACTAACTCACCCACCCACCCACTCACTCATCAACTCACTCCCTCACTAACTCGCCAACCCACCCACTAATTAACCCACTCACTCACTAACTCGCCCACCCACCCACTAATTCACTCACTCACTCACTAACTCGCCCACCCACTAATTAAAACACTCACTCACTAACTCACCCACCCACTAATTCACCCACTCACTCACTAACTCACCCACCCACCCACTAATTCACCCACTCACTCACTAACTCACCCACCCACTAATTCACCCACTCACTCACTAACTCGCCCACCCACCCACTAATTCACTCACTCACTCACTAACTCGCCCACCCACTAATTAAAACACTCACTCACTAACTCACCTACCCACTAATTCACTCACTCACTCACTAACTCGCCCACCCACCCACTAATTAAAACACTCACTCACTAACTCACCCACCCACTAATTCACCCACTCACTCACTAACTCACCCACCCACCCACTAATTCACCCACGCACTCACTAACTCACCCACCCACTAATTCACCCACTCACTCACTAACTCACCCACCCACCCACTAACTCACCCACCCACCCACTAACTCACCCACCCACCCACTAACTCACCCACCCACCCACTAACTCACCCACTAACTCACCCACCCACTAACTCACCCACCCACCCACTAACTCACCCACCCACCCACACACTGTGGGGGGTGAGAAGTACTCACAGCCGCAGTGTCGCTGTGGTGCAGTGCACGGCTGGATGGAGGCCAAACAACGCCGCTTGGAGGCCGGGCAGCCTTGGGAAAAATATCGTACAGCCAGGCCCGGCCCTACAGGGGGAGACAATAACTCACTCACTGAATCATCAACTCACACAGCCACCCACTCAGCCACTCACTTAAACAACCACTCACTTAAACAGCCACTTACTCACTCATCAACTCACTCACTCATCAACACACTCACACAGACACTCACTCAGCCACTCACTTAAACAGCCACTCACTCACTAATCAACTCACTCACTCATCAACTCACTCACTCATCAACTCACTCACTGAATCATCAACTCACACAGCCACCCACTCAGCCACTCACTTAAACAGCCACTTACTTAAACAGCCACTCACTCACTCATCAACTCACTCACTCATCAACTCACTCACTCATCAACTCACTCACTGAATCATCAACTCACGCAGCCACCCACTCAGCCACTCACCTAAACAGCCACTCACTTAAACAGCCACTTACTCACTCATCAACTCACTCACTCATCAACACACTCACACAGACACTCACTCAGCCACTCACTTAAACAGCCACTCACTCACTAATCAACTCACTCACTCATCAACTCACTCACTCATCAACTCACTCACTCATCAACTCACTCACTGAATCATCAACTCACACAGCCACCCACTCAGCCACTCACTTAAACAGCCACTCACCCACTCACTCACTCATCAACTCACTCACTCATCAACTCACTCACTCACTGATCAACTTACTCACTCATCAACTCACTCACACAGACACTCACCCACTCACACAGCCACTCACTTAAACAGCCACTCACTCACTCACTCATCAACTCACTCACTCATCAACACACTCACTCATCAACACACTCACTCATCAACACACCCACACAGCCACTCACTCACTCACCCACTCACTCACTCACCCACTCACTCAATCACCCACTCACTCACTCACCCACTCACACACTCACCCACTCACTCATCAACACACTCATACAGCCACTCCTTCAGCCAATCACTCACTCATCAACTCACTCACTCAACAAAACACTCACTCATCAACACACTCACACAGACACTCACTCACCCACTCACTCACTCACCCACTCACTCACTCACCCACTCACACACTCACCCACTCACACACTCACCCACTCACTCATCAACACACTCACACAGACACTCATTCAGCCACTCACTCACTCACTCACCCACTCATCAACACACTCACACAGCCACTCACCCACTCACTCATCAACTCACTCACTCATCAACTCACTCACTCAACAACACACTCACACAGACACTCATTCAGCCACTCACCCACTCATCACCACACTCACACAGCCACTCACTCACTCACCCACTCACTCATCAACTCACTCACTCATCAACACACTCACACAGACACTCACCCACTCACACATCCACTCATTCAGCCACTCACTCACCCACCCACTTAACCACCCACACACTAACCCCCTCACCCCCCCCCCCACTCACCACAGGTAACAGAACACCTTGAAGCTTGTGTGGGTCTCTCTGTGAGCAAGGGAGAGAGACAGAGAGGTTCATCATGGCCCAGGGACCCCAATGGACCCTCCTATCGCGTGGTTCATCACAAAATATAGGGTAGGCGACGGTTCGGGCAATTAACCTTTTTCACGGGACACTCGCACTCAGCTACCCACTTACCTAATAATTCACTCATTAACCTACCCACTCACTAACCCCCATACCCATTCACTCACCCACCCACTCACTCACCACCCACCCACATACTCACCCACTCACTCACTCACCACCCACCCACATACTCACCCATTCACTCACCACCCACCCACTCACTCACCCACCCACTCAATCACTCACCACCCACCCACATACTCACCCACTCACTTACCTACTCACTCACCACCCACCCACTCACCACTCACCCACCCACTCACTCACCACCCACCCACGCACATACTCACCCAACCACTCACCACCCACGCACTCACCACTCACCACCCACCCACTCACCACCCACTCACTCACCACTCACCACCCACTCACTTACCACCCACCCACATACTCACCCACCCACTCACTCACCACCCACTCACTAACCTATCCACTCATCCACTTACGGAGTCAGTAGGGGGGGGGTGACTACAGGGGGTGACTACAGGGGGTGACTACTTGTTACAGTCTCAGCAGGTACTCACAGGGGGTGACTACAGAGGGTGACTACTTGTTACAGTCTCAGCAGACACTCACAGGGGGTGACTACAGGGGGCGACTACTTGTTACAGTTTCAGCAGACACTCACAGGGGGTGACTACAGGGGGTGACTACAGGGGGTGACTACTTGTTACAGTCTCAGCAGACACTCACAGGGGGTGACTACTTGTTACAGTCTCAGCAGACACTCACAGGGGGTGACTACAGGGGGTGACTACAGAGGGTGACTACTTGTTACAGTCTCAGCAGGCACTCACTGGGGGTGACTACAGAGGGTGACTACTTGTTACAGTCTCAGCAGACACTCACAGAGGGTGACTACAGAGGGTTACTACTTGTTACAGTCTCAACAGACACACACAGGGGGTGACTACAGAGGGTGACTACTTGTTACAGTCTCAGCAGACACTCACAGGGGGTGACTACAGGGGGTGACTACTTGTTACAGTCTCAGCAGACACTCACAGGGGGTGACTACAGAGGGTGACTACTTGTTACAGTCTCAGCAGACAATCACAGAGGGTGACTACAGAGGGTGACTACTTGTTACAGTTTCAGCAGACACTCACAGGGGGTGACTACAGGGGGCGACTACAGGGGGTGACTACTTGTTACAGTTTCAGCAGACACTCACAGGGGGTGACTACAGGGGGTGACTACAGGGGGTGACTACTTGTTACAGTCTCAGCAGACACTCACAGGGGGTGACTACTTGTTACAGTCTCAGCAGACACTCACAGGGGGTGACTACAGGGGGTGACTACAGAGGGTGACTACTTGTTACAGTCTCAGCAGGCACTCACTGGGGGTGACTACAGAGGGTGACTACTTGTTACAGTCTCAGCAGACACTCACAGAGGGTGACTACAGAGGGTGACTACTTGTTACAGTCTCAACAGACACACACAGGGGGTGACTACAGAGGGTGACTACTTGTTACAGTCTCAGCAGACACTCACAGGGGGTGACTACAGGGGGTGACTACTTGTTACAGTCTCAGCAGACACTCACAGGGGGTGACTACAGAGGGTGACTACTTGTTACAGTCTCAGCAGACAATCACAGAGGGTGACTACAGAGGGTGACTACTTGTTACAGTTTCAGCAGACACTCACAGGGGGTGACTACAGGGGGCGACTACAGGGGGTGACTACTTGTTACAATTTCAGCAGACACTCACAGGGGGTGACTACAGGGGGTGACTACAGGGGGTGACTACTTGTTACAGTCTCAGCAGACACTCACAGGGGGTGACTACTTGTTACAGTCTCAGCAGACACTCACAGGGGGTGACTACAGGGGGTGACTACAGAGGGTGACTACTTGTTACAGTCTCAGCAGGCACTCACTGGGGGTGACTACAGAGGGTGACTACTTGTTACAGTCTCAGCAGACACTCACAGAGGGTGACTACAGAGGGTGACTACTTGTTACAGTCTCAACAGACACGCACAGGGGGTGACTACAGAGGGTGACTACTTGTTACAGTCTCAGCAGGCACTCACAGGGGGTGACTACAGGGGGTGACTACTTGTTACAGTCTCAGCAGACACTCACAGGGGGTGACTACAGGGGGTGACTACTTGTTACAGTCTCAGCAGACACTCACAGGGGGTGACTACAGGGGGTGACTACTTGTTACAGTCTCAGCAGACACTCACAGAGGGTGACTACAGGGGGTGACTACTTGATACAGTCTCAGCAGACACTCACAGGGGGTGACTACAGAGGGTGACTACTTGTTACAGTCTCAGCAGACACTCACAGGGGGTGACTACAGGGGGTGACTACTTGTTACAGTCTCAACAGACACTCACAGGGGGTGACTACAGAGGGTGACTACTTGTTACAGTCTCAACAGACACTCACAGGGGGTGACTACAGGGGGTGACTACTTGTTACAGTCTCAGCAGACACTCACAGGGGGTGACTACAGAGGGTGACTACTTGTTACAGTCTCAGCAGACACTCACAGGGGGTGACTACAGAGGGTGACTACTTGTTACAGTCTCAGCAGGGACTCACAGGGGGTGACTACAGGGGGTGACTACTTGTTACAGTCTCAGCAGGCACTCACAGGGGGTGACTACAGGGGGTGACTACTTGTTACAGTCTCAGCAGACACTCACAGGGGGTGACTACAGGGGGTGACTACTTGTTACAGTCTCAGCAGGCACTCACAGGGGGTGACTACAGGGGGTGACTACTTGTTACAGTCTCAGCAGACACTCACAGGGGGTGACTACAGAGGGTGACTACTTGTTACAGTCTCAGCAGGGACTCACAGGGGGTGACTACAGGGGGTGACTACTTGTTACAGTCTCAGCAGACACTCACAGGGGGTGACTACAGGGGGTGACTACTTGTTACAGTCTCAACAGACACTCACAGGGGGTGACTACAGAGGGTGACTACTTGTTACAGTCTCAGCAGACACTCACAGGGGGTGACTACAGGGGGTGACTACTTGTTACAGTCTCAGCAGACACTCACAGGGGGTGACTACAGAGGGTGACTACTTGTTACAGTCTCAGCAGACAATCACAGAGGGTGACTACAGAGGGTGACTACTTGTTACAGTCTCAGCAGACACTCACAGGGGGTGACTACAGGGGGCGACTACAGGGGGTGACTACTTGTTACAGTTTCAGCAGACACTCACAGGGGGTGACTACAGGGGGTGACTACAGGGGGTGACTACTTGTTACAGTCTCAGCAGACACTCACAGGGGGTGACTACTTGTTACAGTCTCAGCAGACACTCACAGGGGGTGACTACAGGGGGTGACTACAGAGGGTGACTACTTGTTACAGTCTCAGCAGGCACTCACTGGGGGTGACTACAGAGGGTGACTACTTGTTACAGTCTCAGCAGACACTCACAGAGGGTGACTACAGAGGGTGACTACTTGTTACAGTCTCAACAGACACGCACAGGGGGTGACTACAGAGGGTGACTACTTGTTACAGTCTCAGCAGGCACTCACTGGGGGTGACTACAGGGGGTGACTACTTGTTACAGTCTCAGCAGACACTCACAGGGGGTGACTACAGGGGGTGACTACTTGTTACAGTCTCAGCAGACACTCACAGGGGGTGACTACAGGGGTGACTACTTGTTACAGTCTCAGCAGACACTCACAGAGGGTGACTACAGGGGGTGACTACTTGATACAGTCTCAGCAGACACTCACAGGGGGTGACTACAGAGGGTGACTACTTGTTACAGTCTCAGCAGACACTCATAGGGGGTGACTACAGGGGGTGACTACTTGTTACAGTCTCAACAGACACTCACAGGGGGTGACTACAGAGGGTGACTACTTGTTACAGTCTCAACAGACACTCACAGGGGGTGACTACAGGGGGTGACTACTTGTTACAGTCTCAGCAGACACTCACAGGGGGTGACTACAGGGGGTGACTACTTGTTACAGTCTCAGCAGACACTCACAGGGGGTGACTACAGGGGGTGACTACTTGTTACAGTCTCAGCAGACACTCACAGGGGGTGACTACAGAGGGTGACGACCTGTTACAGTCTCAACAGACACTCACAGGGGGTGACTACAGAGGGTGACTACTTGTTACAGTCTCAACAGACACTCACAGGGGGTGACTACAGGGGGTGACTACTTGTTACAGTCTCAGCAGGGACTCACAGGGGGTGACTACAGAGGGTGACTACTTGTTACAGTCTCAGCAGGCACTCACAGGGGGTGACTACAGAGGGTGACTACTTGTTACAGTCTCAGCAGCCACTTACAGGGGGTGACTACAGGGGGTGACTACTTGTTACAGTCTCAGCAGACACTTACAGGGGGTGACTACAGGAGGTGACTACTTGTTACAGTCTCAGCAGACACTCACAGGGGGTGACTACAGAGGGTGACTACTTGTTACAGTCTCAGCAGACACTCACAGGGGGTGACTACAGAGGGTGACTACTTGTTACAGTCTCAGCAGGCACTCACTGGGGGTGACTACAGGGGGTGACTACTTGTTACAGTCTCAGCAGACACTCACAGGGGGTGACTACAGGGGGTGACTACAGAGGGTGACTACTTGTTACAGTCTCAGCAGACACTCATAGGGGGTGACTACAGGGGGTGACTACTTGTTACAGTCTCAGCAGGCACTCACAGGGGGTGACTACAGAGGGTGACTACTTGTTACAGTCTCAGCAGACACTCACAGGGGGTGACTACAGGGGGTGACTACTTGTTACAGTCTCAGCAGGCACTCACAGGGGGTGACTACAGGGGGTGACTACTTGTTACAGTCTCAGCAGGCACTCACAGGGGGTGACTACAGGGGGTGACTACTTGTTACAGTCTCAGCAGACACTCACAGGGGGTGACTACAGGGGGTGACTACTTGTTACAGTCTCAGCACTCACAGGGGGTGACTACAGGGGGTGACTACTTGTTACAGTCTCAGCAGACACTCACAGGGGGTGACTACAGCGGGTGACTACAGAGGGTGACTACTTGTTACAGTCTTAGCAGACACTCATAGGGGGTGACTACAGGGGGTGACTACTTGTTACAGTCTCAGCAGACACTCACAGGGGGTGACTACAGGGGGTGACTACTTGTTACAGTCTCAGCAGACACTCACAGGGGGTGACTACAGGGGGTGACTACTTGTTACAGTCTCAGCAGGCACTCACAGGGGGTGACTACAGGGGGTGACTACTTGTTACAGTCTCAGCAGACACTCACAGGGGGTGACTACTGGGGGTGACTACTTGTTACAGTCTCAGCAGACACTCACAGGGGTGACTACAGGGGGTGACTACTTGTTACAGTCTCAGCAGACACTCACAGGGGGTGACTACAGAGGGTGACTACTTGTTACAGTCTCAGCAGACACTCACAGGGGTGACTACAGGGGGTGACTACTTGTTACAGTCTCAGCAGACACTCACAGGGGGTGACTACAGAGGGTGACTACTTGTTACAGTCTCAGCAGACACTCACAGGGGGTGACTACAGGGGGTGACTACAGGGGGTGACTACTTGTTACAGTCTCAGCAGGGACTCACAGGGGGTGACTACAGGGGGTGACTACTTGTTACAGTCTAAGCAGACACTCACAGGGGGTGACTACAGGGGGTGACTACTTGTTACAGTCTCAGCAGGCACTCACAGGGGGTGACTACAGAGGATGACTACTTGTTACAGTCTCAGCAGGCACTCACAGGGGGTGACTACAGAGGGTGACTACTTGTTACAGTCTCAGCAGACACTCACAGGGGGTGACTACAGGGGGTGACTACTTGTTACAGTCTCAGCAGGCACTCACAGGGGGTGACTACAGAGGGTGACTACTTGTTACAGTCTCAGCAGGGACTCACAGGGGGTGACTACAGGGGGTGACTACTTGTTACAGTCTAAGCAGACACTCACAGGGGGTGACTACTTGTTACAGTCTCAGCAGACACTCACAGGAGGTGACTACAGGGGGTGACTACAGAGGGTGACTACTTGTTACAGTCTCAGCAGGCACTCACTGGGGGTGACTACAGAGGGTGACTACTTGTTACAGTCTCAGCAGACACTCACAGAGGGTGACTACAGAGGGTGACTACTTGTTACAGTCTCAACAGACACGCACAGGGGGTGACTACAGAGGGTGACTACTTGTTACAGTCTCAGCAGGCACTCACAGGGGGTGACTACAGGGGGTGACTACTTGTTACAGTCTCAGCAGACACTCACAGGGGGTGACTACAGGGGGTGACTACTTGTTACAGTCTCAGCAGACACTCACAGGGGGTGACTACAGGGGGTGACTACTTGTTACAGTCTCAGCAGACACTCACAGAGGGTGACTACAGGGGGTGACTACTTGATACAGTCTCAGCAGACACTCACAGGGGGTGACTACAGAGGGTGACTACTTGTTACAGTCTCAGCAGACACTCACAGGGGGTGACTACAGGGGGTGACTACTTGTTACAGTCTCAACAGACACTCACAGGGGGTGACTACAGAGGGTGACTACTTGTTACAGTCTCAACAGACACTCACAGGGGGTGACTACAGGGGGTGACTACTTGTTACAGTCTCAGCAGACACTCACAGGGGGTGACTACAGAGGGTGACTACTTGTTACAGTCTCAGCAGACACTCACAGGGGGTGACTACAGAGGGTGACTACTTGTTACAGTCTCAGCAGGGACTCACAGGGGGTGACTACAGGGGGTGACTACTTGTTACAGTCTCAGCAGGCACTCACAGGGGGTGACTACAGGGGGTGACTACTTGTTACAGTCTCAGCAGACACTCACAAGGGGTGACTACAGGGGGTGACTACTTGTTACAGTCTCAGCAGGCACTCACAGGGGGTGACTACAGGGGGTGACTACTTGTTACAGTCTCAGCAGACACTCACAGGGGGTGACTACAGAGGGTGACTACTTGTTACAGTCTCAGCAGGGACTCACAGGGGGTGACTACAGGGGGTGACTACTTGTTACAGTCTCAGCAGACACTCACAGGGGGTGACTACAGGGGGTGACTACTTGTTACAGTCTCAACAGACACTCACAGGGGGTGACTACAGAGGGTGACTACTTGTTACAGTCTCAGCAGACACTCACAGGGGGTGACTACAGGGGGTGACGACTTGTTACAGTCTCAGCAGACACTCACAGGGGGTGACTACAGAGGGTGACTACTTGTTACAGTCTCAGCAGACAATCACAGAGGGTGACTACAGAGGGTGACTACTTGTTACAGTCTCAGCAGACACTCACAGGGGGTGACTACAGGGGGCGACTACAGGGGGTGACTACTTGTTACAGTTTCAGCAGACACTCACAGGGGGTGACTACAGGGGGTGACTACAGGGGGTGACTACTTGTTACAGTCTCAGCAGACACTCACAGGGGGTGACTACTTGTTACAGTCTCAGCAGACACTCACAGGGGGTGACTACAGGGGGTGACTACAGAGGGTGACTACTTGTTACAGTCTCAGCAGGCACTCACTGGGGGTGACTACAGAGGGTGACTACTTGTTACAGTCTCAGCAGACACTCACAGAGGGTGACTACAGAGGGTGACTACTTGTTACAGTCTCAACAGACAATCACAGAGGGTGACTACAGAGGGTGACTACTTGTTACAGTCTCAGCAGACACTCACAGGGGGTGACTACAGGGGGCGACTACAGGGGGTGACTACTTGTTACAGTTTCAGCAGACACTCACAGGGGGTGACTACAGGGGGTGACTACAGGGGGTGACTACTTGTTACAGTCTCAGCAGACACTCACAGGGGGTGACTACTTGTTACAGTCTCAGCAGACACTCACAGGGGGTGACTACAGGGGGTGACTACAGAGGGTGACTACTTGTTACAGTCTCAGCAGGCACTCACAGGGGGTGACTACAGGGGGTGACTACTTGTTACAGTCTCAGCAGACACTCACAGGGGGTGACTACAGGGGGTGACTACTTGTTACAGTCTCAGCAGACACTCACAGGGGGTGACTACAGGGGTGACTACTTGTTACTGTCTCAGCAGACACTCACAGAGGGTGACTACAGGGGGTGACTACTTGATACAGTCTCAGCAGACACTCACAGGGGGTGACTACAGAGGGTGACTACTTGTTACAGTCTCAGCAGACACTCATAGGGGGTGACTACAGGGGGTGACTACTTGTTACAGTCTCAACAGACACTCACAGGGGGTGACTACAGAGGGTGACTACTTGTTACAGTCTCAACAGACACTCACAGGGGGTGACTACAGGGGGTGACTACTTGTTACAGTCTCAGCAGACACTCACAGGGGGTGACTACAGGGGGTGACTACTTGTTACAGTCTCAGCAGACACTCACAGGGGGTGACTACAGGGGGTGACTACTTGTTACAGTCTCAGCAGGCACTCACAGGGGGTGACTACAGGGGGTGACTACTTGTTACAGTCTCAGCAGACACTCACAGGGGGTGACTACAGGGGGTGACTACTTGTTACAGTTTCAGCAGGCACTCACAGGGGGTGACTACAGGGGGTGACTACTTGTTACAGTCTCAGCAGACACTCACAGGGGGTGACTACAGAGGGTGACTACTTGTTACAGTCTCAGCAGACACTCACAGGGGGTGACTACAGGGGGTGACTACTTTTTACAGTCTCAGCACACACTCACAGGGGGTGACTACAGAGGGTGACTACTTGTTACAGTCTCAGCAGGGACTCACAGGGGGTGACTACAGGGGGTGACTACTTGTTACAGTCTCAGCAGGGACTCACAGGGGGTGACTACAGGGGGTGACTACTTGTTACTGTCTCAGCAGACACTCACAGGGGGTGACTACAGAGGGTGACTACTTGTTACAGTCTCAGCAGCGACTCACAGGGGGTGACTACAGAGGGTGACTACTTGTTACAGTCTCAGCAGAAACTCACAGGGGGTGACTACAGAGGGTGACGACTTGTTACAGTCTCAGCAGACACTCACAGGGGGTGACTACAGAGGGTGACTACTTGTTACAGTCTCAGCAGACACTCACACGGGGTGACTACAGGGGGTGACTACTTGTTACAGTCTCAGCAGACACTCACAGGGGGTGACTACAGGGGGTGACGACTTGTTACAGTCTCAGCAGACACTCACAGGGGGTGACTACCGGGGGTGACTACAGGGGGTGACTACTTGTTACAGTCTCAGCAGACACTCACAGGGGGTGACTACAGGGGGTGACTACGTGTTACAGTCTCAGCAGACACTCACAGGGGGTGACTACAGAGGGTGACGACCTGTTACAGTCTCAACAGACACTCACAGGGGGTGACTACAGAGGGTGACTACTTGTTACAGTCTCAACAGACACTCACAGGGGGTGACTACAGGGGGTGACTACTTGTTACAGTCTCAGCAGGGACTCACAGGGGGTGACTACAGAGGGTGACTACTTGTTACAGTCTCAGCAGGCACTCACAGGGGGTGACTACAGAGGGTGACTACTTGTTACAGTCTCAGCAGCCACTTACAGGGGGTGACTACAGGGGGTGACTACTTGTTACAGTCTCAGCAGACACTTACAGGGGGTGACTACAGGAGGTGACTACTTGTTACAGTCTCAGCAGACACTCACAGGGGGTGACTACAGAGGGTGACTACTTGTTACAGTCTCAGCAGACACTCACAGGGGGTGACTACAGAGGGTGACTACTTGTTACAGTCTCAGCAGGCACTCACTGGGGGTGACTACAGGGGGTGACTACTTGTTACAGTCTCAGCAGACACTCACAGGGGGTGACTACAGGGGGTGACTACAGAGGGTGACTACTTGTTACAGTCTCAGCAGACACTCATAGGGGGTGACTACAGGGGGTGACTACTTGTTACAGTCTCAGCAGGCACTCACAGGGGGTGACTACAGAGGGTGACTACTTGTTACAGTCTCAGCAGACACTCACAGGGGGTGACTACAGGGGGTGACTACTTGTTACAGTCTCAGCAGGCACTCACAGGGGGTGACTACAGGGGGTGACTACTTGTTACAGTCTCAGCAGGCACTCACAGGGGGTGACTACAGGGGGTGACTACTTGTTACAGTCTCAGCAGACACTCACAGGGGGTGACTACAGGGGGTGACTACTTGTTACAGTCTCAGCACTCACAGGGGGTGACTACAGGGGGTGACTACTTGTTACAGTCTCAGCAGACACTCACAGGGGGTGACTACAGCGGGTGACTACAGAGGGTGACTACTTGTTACAGTCTTAGCAGACACTCATAGGGGGTGACTACAGGGGGTGACTACTTGTTACAGTCTCAGCAGACACTCACAGGGGGTGACTACAGGGGGTGACTACTTGTTACAGTCTCAGCAGACACTCACAGGGGGTGACTACAGGGGGTGACTACTTGTTACAGTCTCAGCAGACACTCACAGGGGGTGACTACAGGGGGTGACTACTTGTTACAGTCTCAGCAGACACTCACAGCGGGTGACTACAGGGGGTGACTACTTGTTACAGTCTCAGCAGGGACTCACAGGGGGTGACTACAGAGGGTGACTACTTGTTAGAGTCTCAGCAGACACTCACAGGGGGTGAATACAGAGGGTGACTACTTGTTACAGTCTCAGCAGGCACTCACAGGGGGTGACTACAGAGGGTGACTACTTGTTACAGTCTCAGCAGACACTCACAGGGGGTGACTACAGGGGGTGACTACTTGTTACAGTCTCAGCAGGCACTCACAGGGGGTGACTACAGGGGGTGACTACTTGTTACAGTCTCAGCAGGCACTCACAGGGGGTGACTACAGGGGGTGACTACTTGTTACAGTCTCAGCAGACACTCACAGGGGGTGACTACAGGGGGTGACTACTTGTTACAGTCTCAGCAGACACTCACAGGGGTGACTACAGGGGGTGACTACTTGTTACAGTCTCAGCAGACACTCACAGGGGGTGACTACAGAGGGTGACTACTTGTTACAGTCTCAGCAGACACTCACAGGGGTGACTACAGGGGGTGACTACTTGTTACAGTCTCAGCAGACACTCACAGGGGGTGACTACAGAGGGTGACTACTTGTTACAGTCTCAGCAGACACTCACAGGGGGTGACTACAGGGGGTGACTACAGGGGGTGACTACTTGTTACAGTCTCAGCAGGGACTCACAGGGGGTGACTACAGGGGGTGACTACTTGTTACAGTCTAAGCAGACACTCACAGGGGGTGACTACAGGGGGTGACTACTTGTTACAGTCTCAGCAGGCACTCACAGGGGGTGACTACAGAGGATGACTACTTGTTACAGTCTCAGCAGGCACTCACAGGGGGTGACTACAGAGGGTGACTACTTGTTACAGTCTCAGCAGACACTCACAGGGGGTGACTACAGGGGGTGACTACTTGTTACAGTCTCAGCAGGCACTCACAGGGGGTGACTACAGAGGGTGACTACTTGTTACAGTCTCAGCAGGGACTCACAGGGGGTGACTACAGGGGGTGACTACTTGTTACAGTCTAAGCAGACACTCACAGGGGGTGACTACAGGGGTTGACTACTTGTTACAGTCTCAGCAGGCACTCACAGGGGGTGACTACAGAGGGTGACTACTTGTTACAGTCTCAGCAGACACTCACAGGGGGTGACTACAGGGGGTGACTACTTGTTACAGTCTCAGCAGACACTCACAGGGGGTGACTACAGAGGGTGACTACTTGTTACAGTCTCAACAGACACTCATAGGGGGTGACTACAGGGGGTGACTACTTGTTACAGTCTCAGCAGACACTCACAGCGGGTGACTACAGGGGGTGACTACTTGCTACAGTCTCAGCAGGGACTCACAGGGGGTGACTACAGAGGGTGACTACTTGTTACAGTCTCAGCAGACACTCACAGGGGGTGAATACAGAGGGTGACTACTTGTTACAGTCTCAGCAGGCACTCACAGGGGGTGACTACAGAGGGTGACTACTTGTTACAGTCTCAGCAGACACTCACAGGGGGTGACTACAGGGGGTGACTACTTGTTACAGTCTCAGCAGACACTCACAGGGGGTGACTACAGGGGGTGACTACTTGTTACAGTCTCAGCAGACACTCACAGGGGGTGACTACAGGGGGTGACTACTTGTTACAGTCTCAGCAGACACTCACAGGGGTGACTACAGGGGGTGACTACTTGTTACAGTCTCAGCAAGTACTCACAGGGGGTGACTACAGGGGGTGACTACTTGTTACAGTCTCAGCAGACACTCACAGGGGGTGACTACAGGGGGTGACTACTTGTTACAGTCTCAGCAGGGACTCACAGGGGGTGACTACAGGGGGTGACGACTTGTTACAGTCTCAGCAGACACTCACAGGGGGTGACTACCGGGGGTGACTACAGGGGGTGACTACTTGTTACAGTCTCAGCAGACACTCACAGGGGGTGACTACAGGGGGTGACTACTTGTTACAGTCTCAGCAGACACTCACAGGGGGTGACTACAGAGGGTGACGACCTGTTACAGTCTCAACAGACACTCACAGGGGGTGACTACAGAGGGTGACTACTTGTTACAGTCTCAACAGACACTCACAGGGGGTGACTACAGGGGGTGACTACTTGTTACAGTCTCAGCAGGGACTCACAGGGGGTGACTACAGAGGGTGACTACTTGTTACAGTCTCAGCAGGCACTCACAGGGGGTGACTACAGAGGGTGACTACTTGTTACAGTCTCAGCAGCCACTTACAGGGGGTGACTACAGGGGGTGACTACTTGTTACAGTCTCAGCAGACACTTACAGGGGGTGACTACAGGAGGTGACTACTTGTTACAGTCTCAGCAGACACTCACAGGGGGTGACTACAGAGGGTGACTACTTGTTACAGTCTCAGCAGACACTCACAGGGGGTGACTACAGAGGGTGACTACTTGTTACAGTCTCAGCAGGCACTCACTGGGGGTGACTACAGGGGGTGACTACTTGTTACAGTCTCAGCAGACACTCACAGGGGGTGACTACAGGGGGTGACTACAGAGGGTGACTACTTGTTACAGTCTCAGCAGACACTCATAGGGGGTGACTACAGGGGGTGACTACTTGTTACAGTCTCAGCAGGCACTCACAGGGGGTGACTACAGAGGGTGACTACTTGTTACAGTCTCAGCAGACACTCACAGGGGGTGACTACAGGGGGTGACTACTTGTTACAGTCTCAGCAGGCACTCACAGGGGGTGACTACAGGGGGTGACTACTTGTTACAGTCTCAGCAGGCACTCACAGGGGGTGACTACAGGGGGTGACTACTTGTTACAGTCTCAGCAGACACTCACAGGGGGTGACTACAGGGGGTGACTACTTGTTACAGTCTCAGCACTCACAGGGGGTGACTACAGGGGGTGACTACTTGTTACAGTCTCAGCAGACACTCACAGGGGGTGACTACAGCGGGTGACTACAGAGGGTGACTACTTGTTACAGTCTTAGCAGACACTCATAGGGGGTGACTACAGGGGGTGACTACTTGTTACAGTCTCAGCAGACACTCACAGGGGGTGACTACAGGGGGTGACTACTTGTTACAGTCTCAGCAGACACTCACAGGGGGTGACTACAGGGGGTGACTACTTGTTACAGTCTCAGCAGACACTCACAGGGGGTGACTACAGGGGGTGACTACTTGTTACAGTCTCAGCAGACACTCACAGCGGGTGACTACAGGGGGTGACTACTTGTTACAG
Source organism: Petromyzon marinus (assembly GCF_048934315.1). Taxonomy (NCBI): domain Eukaryota; kingdom Metazoa; phylum Chordata; class Hyperoartia; order Petromyzontiformes; family Petromyzontidae; genus Petromyzon; species Petromyzon marinus. Next base: position 111,487 of record NW_027423252.1, read on the forward strand.
TCTCAGCAGGGACTCACAGGGGGTGACTACAGAGGGTGACTACTTGTTAGAGTCTCAGCAGACACTCACAGGGGGTGAATACAGAGGGTGACTACTTGTTACAGTCTCAGCAGGCACTCACAGGGGGTGACTACAGAGGGTGACTACTTGTTACAGTCTCAGCAGACACTCACAGGGGGTGACTACAGGGGGTGACTACTTGTTACAGTCTCAGCAGGCACTCACAGGGGGTGACTACAGGGGGTGACTACTTGTTACAGTCTCAGCAGGCACTCACAGGGGGTGACTACAGGGGGTGACTACTTGTTACAGTCTCAGCAGACACTCACAGGGGGTGACTACAGGGGGTGACTACTTGTTACAGTCTCAGCAGACACTCACAGGGGTGACTACAGGGGGTGACTACTTGTTACAGTCTCAGCAGACACTCACAGGGGGTGACTACAGAGGGTGACTACTTGTTACAGTCTCAGCAGACACTCACAGGGGTGACTACAGGGGGTGACTACTTGTTACAGTCTCAGCAGACACTCACAGGGGGTGACTACAGAGGGTGACTACTTGTTACAGTCTCAGCAGACACTCACAGGGGGTGACTACAGGGGGTGACTACAGGGGGTGACTACTTGTTACAGTCTCAGCAGGGACTCACAGGGGGTGACTACAGGGGGTGACTACTTGTTACAGTCTAAGCAGACACTCACAGGGGGTGACTACAGGGGGTGACTACTTGTTACAGTCTCAGCAGGCACTCACAGGGGGTGACTACAGAGGATGACTACTTGTTACAGTCTCAGCAGGCACTCACAGGGGGTGACTACAGAGGGTGACTACTTGTTACAGTCTCAGCAGACACTCACAGGGGGTGACTACAGGGGGTGACTACTTGTTACAGTCTCAGCAGGCACTCACAGGGGGTGACTACAGAGGGTGACTACTTGTTACAGTCTCAGCAGGGACTCACAGGGGGTGACTACAGGGGGTGACTACTTGTTACAGTCTAAGCAGACACTCACAGGGGGTGACTACAGGGGTTGACTACTTGTTACAGTCTCAGCAGGCACTCACAGGGGGTGACTACAGAGGGTGACTACTTGTTACAGTCTCAGCAGACACTCACAGGGGGTGACTACAGGGGGTGACTACTTGTTACAGTCTCAGCAGACACTCACAGGGGGTGACTACAGAGGGTGACTACTTGTTACAGTCTCAACAGACACTCATAGGGGGTGACTACAGGGGGTGACTACTTGTTACAGTCTCAGCAGACACTCACAGCGGGTGACTACAGGGGGTGACTACTTGCTACAGTCTCAGCAGGGACTCACAGGGGGTGACTACAGAGGGTGACTACTTGTTACAGTCTCAGCAGACACTCACAGGGGGTGAATACAGAGGGTGACTACTTGTTACAGTCTCAGCAGGCACTCACAGGGGGTGACTACAGAGGGTGACTACTTGTTACAGTCTCAGCAGACACTCACAGGGGGTGACTACAGGGGGTGACTACTTGTTACAGTCTCAGCAGACACTCACAGGGGGTGACTACAGGGGGTGACTACTTGTTACAGTCTCAGCAGACACTCACAGGGGGTGACTACAGGGGGTGACTACTTGTTACAGTCTCAGCAGACACTCACAGGGGTGACTACAGGGGGTGACTACTTGTTACAGTCTCAGCAAGTACTCACAGGGGGTGACTACAGGGGGTGACTACTTGTTACAGTCTCAGCAGACACTCACAGGGGGTGACTACAGGGGGTGACTACTTGTTACAGTCTCAGCAGGGACTCACAGGGGGTGACTACAGGGGGTGACTACTTGTTACAGTCTCAGCAGACACTCACAGGGGGTAACTACAGGGGGTGACTACAGGGGGTGACTACTTGTTACAGTCTCAGCAGACACTCACAGGGGGTGACTACAGGGGGTGACTAGAGAGGGTGACTACTTGTTACAGTCTCAGCAGACACTCACAGGGGGTGACTACAGGGGGTGACTACAGGGGGTGACTACTTGTTACAGTCTCAGCAGACACTCACAGGGGGTGACTACAGGGGGTGACTATAGAGGGTGACTACTTGTTACAGTCTCAGCAGACACTCACAGGGGGTGACTACAGGGGTGACTACAGGGGGTGACTACAGGGGGTGACTACTTATTACAGCCTCAGCAGACACTCACAGGGGGTGACTACAGAGGGTGACTACTTGTTACGGTCTCAGCAGACACTCACAGGGGGTGACTACAGGGGGTGACTACAGAGGGTGACTACTTGTTACAGTCTCAGCAGACACTCACAGGGGGTGACTACAGGGGGTGACTACTTGTTACAGTCTCAGCAGACACTCACAGGGGGTGACTACAGAGGGTGACTACTTGTTACAGTCTCAGCAGGGACTCACAGGGTGTGACTACAGGGGTGACTACTTGTTACAGTCTCAGCAGGGACTCACAGGGGGTGACTACAGAGGGTGACTACTTGTTACAGTCTCAGCAGACACTCACAGGGGTGACTACAGGGGGTGACTACTTGTTACAGTCTCAGCAGACACTCACAGGGGGTGACTACAGGGGGTGACTACTTGTTACAGTCTCAGCAGACACTCACAGGGGTGACTACAGGGGGTGACTACTTGTTACAGTCTCAGCAGGGACTCACATGGGGTGACTACAGGGGGTGACTACAGGGGGTGACTACTTGTTACAGTCTCAGCAGACACTCACAGGGGGTGACTACAGGGGGTGACTACTTGTTACAGTCTCAGCAGACACTCACAGGGGGTGACTACAGGGGGTGACTACAGGGGGTGACTACAGGGGGTGACTACTTGTTACAGTCTCAGCAGACACTCACAGGGGTGACTACAGAGGGTGACTACTTGTTACAGTCTCAGCAGGGACTCACAGGGGGTGACTACAGGGGGTGACTACTTGTTACAGTCTCAGCAGACACTCACAGGGGGTGACTACAGGGGGTGACTACTTGTTACAGTCTCAGCAGACACTCACAGGGGGTGACTACAGGGGGTGACTACAGGGGGTGACTACTTGTTACAGTCTCAGCAGGCACTCACAGGGGGTGACTACAGGGGGTGACTACTTGCTACAGTCTCAGCAGACACTCACAGGGGGTGACTACAGAGGGTGACTACTTGTTACAGTCTCAGCAGACACTCACAGGGGGTGACTACAGGGGGTGACTACTTGTTACAGTCTCAGCAGGGACTCACAGGGGGTGACTACAGGGGGTGACTACTTGTTACAGTCTCAGCAGACACTCACAGGGGGTGACTACAGGGGGTGACTATAGAGGGTGACTACAGGGGGTGACTACAGGGGGTGACTACTTGTTACAGTCTCAGCAGGGACTCACAGGGGGTGACTACAGAGGGTGACTACTTGTTACAGTCTCAGCAGACACTCACAGGGGGTGACTACAGGGGGTGACTATAGAGGGTGACTACAGGGGTGACTACTTGCTGGAGGGGTTGCCGCCCCTACCTGAAAATCCTGGCTCCGCCATTGCACTCACCCACTCACTCATTCACTCACTCATTCATTCACTCAATCACTCACTCATTCACTCACTCATTCAATCACTCACTCATTCATTCACTCTCATTCATTCACTCACTCATTCACTCACTCAACCACTCACTCACTCATTCACTCACTCATTCACTCACTCATTCACTCACTCACTCATTCACTCACCCACTCACTCATTCCTTCACTCACCCACTCACTCACTCATTCTCTCACTCACCCACTCACTCATTTACTCACTCATTCACTCACTCACTCACTCATTCACTCACCCACTCACTCATTCACTTATTCACTCACTCACCCACTCATTCACTCACTCACTCATTCACTCACTCATTCACTCACCCACTCACTCATTCACTTATTCACTCACTCACCCACTCATTCACTCACTCACTCATTCACTCACTCATTCATTCACTCATTCATTCACTCATTCATTCACTCTCATTCATTCACTCACTCAATCACTCATTCATTCACTCATTCACTCTAATTGATTCACTCACTCATTCACTCACTCATTCATTCACTCACTCACTCATTCACTCAGTCATTCACTCACCCACTCACTCACTCATTCACTTACTCACCCACTCACTCATTTACTCACTCATTCACTCACTCACTCACCCACTCACTCATTCATTCACTTATTCACTCACTCACCCACTCATTCACTCACTCACCCACTCACTCATTCACTCATTCACTCACTCATTCACTCACCCACTCACGCATTCACTCACCCACTCACTCAATCACTCACTCATGTATTCACTCATTCACTCACTCATTCACCCACTCATTCACTCATTCATTCACTCATTCACCCACTCACCCACTCACTTATTCACTCATTCACTCACTCATTCACTCACTCATTCACTCACCCACTCACTCATTCATTCACTCATTCACTCACCAACTCACTCATTCATTCACTCATTCACTCACTCATTCACTCACTCACCCACTCACTCATTCACTCACTCATTCACTCACTCATTCACTCACTCATTCACTCATTCACTCATTCATTCACTCACCCACTCACTCATTCACTCACTCATTCACTCTCCCACTCACTCACTCATTCACTCACTCATTCATTAATTCACTTACTCATTCACCCACCCACTCACTCATTCACCCACTCACTCACCTACCCACTCACTCACCAATCAACTTACCCACTAACCTACCCACTCACCTCCCCACCCAACCACCCACTAACCTACCCATTCACTCACTCACCCACTCACTCATTCACCCACTCACTCACTGACTCATTCACCCACTCACTCACTCATTCACCCACTCACTCATTCACCCACTCATTCACCCACTCATTCACCCACCCACTCATTCACCCACTCACTCACTCACCCACTCACTCACTCATTCACCCACTCACCTACCCACTCACCCACTCACTCATTCACCCACTTACCCACTCACCTACCCACTCACCCATTCACCCACTCACCCACCCACTCACCCACTCACTCACCCACTCACTCATTCACCTACCCACTCACTCACTCACCCACTCACTCACCCACTCACCCACTCCCTCACCCACTCACTCACCCACTCACTCACCCACTCACCCACTCACTCACCCACTCACTCACCCACTCACTCATTCACCTACCCACTCACTCACTCACCCACTCACTCACTCACCCACTCCCTCACCCACTCACCCACCCTCTCACCCACTCACTCACTCACCCACTCACTCACCAACTCCTCTACTCATTCACACGGTGCACGCAGAAGTTCCGTCGCCCCGAACCGTCGGTTCTCATCCCGCTCTCCTGCAGAAGGGCCATAGCCCTAAACGTCCAATACCTCCGCCAATGGTGGGAATCAGTGAACGCGGCCCTCTCACCTCTGGCCGTGAGAGTCACGTTGTATCCTTGAGCCAAGAGAAATAGTCCGGCAAGAAAAAGTAGTCCCATAACCGATCTCCGGGCGCGGCAGTTTAAAATAAAATAAAAACGCAGTCCGTTGGTGGCTACAGCTACAGCTGTTGTTGTTGTTGTTGTGGGGGGCCCTTTGACGGCCCCCCCTCCTGTGTCCACAACGTGGGAGAGACTCCCACGTGAGCAGCGACCCCTGGTGGACGGCTCAAGGTCGCAGTGCGCCGGTCTGAGGTGGTGCGAGGTCACTCCTCACGCCTCGGTCATCTTCCAGAAGATCTCTGTTTAGTCTACCGACGACCGCCACCGAAACGGGAAGGAATCCTTCCGGAAGATCAACCGTCAACTGGCCCCACCCCCCACACCCCACCGAACGTGAAGGCCCTACCCCCTTCTTCTGGAAGATCTTTACCAAAAAAAAAACAATTTGGTTCTTCCAGAAGATATCTTCCGGAAGATCAACCGTCAACTCCCCCCACCCCCACCGAACGTGAAGGCCCTAGCCCCCTTCTTCTGGAAGATCTCTACCAAAAAAAACACAATTTGGTTCTTCCAGAAGACGTCTTCCGGAAGATCAACTGTCATTCCAGCCCCATGTTGAATGACTCCGCCCTTCCGACGAGAAGATTGCCGCCAAAACGAGAATCGTGACTTCAGAAGCAATCTTCCGGAAGATCAACCGCCATTCCGCGAAGACCGCCACCAAAACACCAAACAATCTTCTGGAAGACCAAACGTCCATTCTCTCAATGCTAAAACCCCCCCTCCCCCACTCTTCCGGAAGATGTCTTCCGCTTCCGGAAGAACCCGTAAGTACACCGCGAAGACCCACCCCACCGAAACGCATTCCTCCATCAGCCCTCCATCTCCTCCTCGCCGCCGCCGCCGCTTGAACTCCTTTCGCAATCCGCCGCCATCCTCGCCTCCCGGGCGCTCCCGAGCCTCCGCCGAGGCGTCGTCTCGTCCCTCGCGACCTCCTCCGGCCCCTCGCCCTCGCCGCGATGGCGTGCGGCGCTACCCTAAGCCTCAAAAGGGCGATGGCGCTCGACCCCGTGCAGTCGCCCAAGCGCCGTCGTTTCGGCCCGGCGCAGCCATCGGCGTCGTCCCCCTCCTCTGCGACGCCGTCGGCGGCGGCGGCGGCGGCGTCGGCCTCTCGCCATCATTCGTCTTCTCCCATGAGGAGATATCTGAGCGTGGATCCCTCGCCCTTTGCAGAGGTTTCTCCTCGCGTCACTGCGGGTAGGAGAGGTGGTGGTGGTGGGTGGGGTGGTGGTGATGGGTTGGGTGGTGGTGTTAGTGGTGGTGTTAGTGGTGGTGCTTGATGATGGCTGTGCTTGATGTAGTGGTGATGTTAGTGGTGGTGTTAGTGGTGGTGTTTGATGTGGTGGTGATGTTAGTGGTGGTGTTTGATGTGGTGGTGATGTTAGTGGTTGTGCTTGATGTGGTGGTGATGTTAGTGGCGGTGCTTGACGTGGTGGTGATGTTAGTGGTGGTGTTAGTGGTGGTGCTTGATGTGGTGATGTTAGTGGTGGTGCTTGATGTGGTGGTGATGTTAGTGGTGGTGTTAGTGGCGGTGTTTGATGTGGTGGTGATGTTAGTGGTGGTGCTTGATGTAGTGGTGATGTTAGTGGTGGTGTTAGTGGTGGTGTTTGATGTGGTGGTGATGTTAGTGGTGGTGTTTGATGTGGTGGTGATGTTAGTGGTTGTGCTTGATGTGGTGGTGATGTTAGTGGTGGTGGTGTTTGATGTGGTGGTGATGTTAGTGGTGGTGCTTGACGTGGTGGTGATGTTAGTGGTGGTGTTAGTGGTGGTGCTTGATGTGGTGATGTTAGTGGTGGTGCTTGATGTGGTGGTGATGTTAGTGGTGGTGTTAGTGGCGGTGCTTGATGTGGTGATGTTAGTGGCGGTGCTTGATGTGGTGGTGATGTTAGTGGTGGTGCTTGACGTGGTGGTGATGGTGGTGGTGATGTTAGTGGCGGTGTTTGATGTGGCTGTGCTTGATGTGGTGATGTTAGTGGTGGTGCTTGATGTAGTGGTGATGTTAGTGGTGGTGCTTGATGTGGTGGTGATGTTAGTGGTGGTGCTTGACGTGGTGGTGGTGGTGATGTTAGTGGTGGTGCTTGACGTGGTGGTGGTGGTGATGTTAGTGGTGGTGCTTGACGTGGTGGTGATGTTGGTGGTGATGTTAGTGGCGGTGCTTGACGTGGTGGTGGTGTTAGTGGCTGTGCTTGATGTGGTGGTGATGTTAGTGGTGGTGCTTGATGTGGTGGTGTTAGTGGTTGTGCTTGATGTGGCTGTGATGGTGGTGTTAGTGGTGGTGTTTGATGTGGTGGTGGTGTTAGTGGTTGTGCTTGATGTGGCTGTGATGGTGGTGGTGTTAGTGGTGGTGATGTTAGTGGCGGTGCTTGATGTGGCTGTGCTTGATGTGGTGGTGTTAGTGGTGGTGCTTGATGTGGTGGTGGTGTTAGTGGTTGTGCTTGATGTGGCTGTGATGGTGGTGGTGTTAGTGGTGGTGTTTGGTGTGGCTGTGATGGTGGTGGTGTTAGTGGTGGTGATGGGTGGGGTGGTGGTTGTGCTTGACTTGGTGGTGATGGTGGTGGTGATGTTAGTGGTGGAGCTTGATGTGGCTGTGCTTGATGTGGTGGTGTTAGTGGTGGTGCTTGATGATGGGTGTTGTGGTGTTGATGGTGGTGGTGGGAGTGGTTATGTTGATTGTGGTGGTGATGATGACGGTGGTGGTAGTTGATGATGGTGGTGATGTTGATTGTGGAGGTGGTGATGGTGGTGATTGTGGTGGTGATGGTGATTGTGGTGATGATGGTGATTGTGGTGATGATGGTTATTGTGGTGATGATGGTGATTGTGGTGATGATGGTGATTGTGATGGTGATTGTGGTGATGGTGGTGATGGTGATTGTGGTGATGGAGGAGGAGGCTCGTGAAGGACGCTGCTGCTGTTGCTGGAGGCAGTCGCCCTCCAGCAACAACGGAGGGGGGAGAGGAGCGACGCTCACAACAACGAGCGCAGCGCCGGGGTGGCTAAAGCGTTATCAAGTTGCCACAGCTGGTAATGGTGGTGCATCAGCCGCTCATCTCACTCAGTCGCCGCATGGCACCCGCTGGGTCTGTCCCGAGACGACCTCCTGCCAGCAGCCTCGGAGTGCACCTAGCCTGGCACAGGCGTCGTGGTGTCGCCACTTGCTGCTTCTGCTGATGATGATGAGGGGGGTAGTTTGGGTGGTGGTGCTTGTCACGGTTATGATGGTGTTGGATGTGCCACACATGTAGGAGGAAGTCGCCACCCCCGCCCCGCTCTGTGAGTGACTGGCTGTGGAGGGCTTCCTCCTCTGGTGGTGTTAGTGGTGGTGCTTGATGATGGCTGTGCTTGATGTGGTGGTGGTGTTAGTGGTGGTGGTGTTAGTGGTGGTGGTGATGGGTGGTGGTGCTTGATGATGGCTGTGCTTGATGTGGTGGTGGTGTTAGTGGTGGTGTTAGTGGTGGTGCTTGATGATGGCTGTGCTTGATGTGGTGGTGGTGTTAGTGGTGGTGGTGTTAGTGGTGGTGGTGTTAGTGGTGGTGCTTGATGATGGCTGTGCTTGATGTGGTGGTGTTAGTGGTGGTGGTGTTAGTGGTGGTGCTTGATGATGGCTGTGCTTGATGTGGTGGTGTTAGTGGTGGTGGTGATGGGTGGTGTGGTGGTTGTGCTTGATGTGGTGGTGATGGTGGTGGTGTTAGTGGTGGTGGTGATGGGTGGGGTGGTGTTAGTGGTGGTGGTGTTAGTGGTGGTGATGGGTGGGGTGGTGTTAGTGGTGGTGATGGGTGGTGATGGTGGTGGTGCTTGACGTGGTGGTGATGGGTGGGGTGGTGTTAGTGGTGGTGATGGGTGGTGTGGTGGTTGTGGTGATGGGTGGTGTTAGTGGTGGTGGTGTTAGTGGTGGTGCTTGATGATGGCTGTGCTTGATGTGGTGGTGATGGGTGGGGTGGTGTTAGTGGTGGTGGTGATGTGTGGGGTGGTGTTAGTGGTGGTGCTTGACGTGGTGGTGATGGGTGGGGTGGTGTTAGTGGTGGTGTTAGTGGTGGTGATGGGTGCGGTGGTGTTAGTGGCTTCCTCCACAGTCACTCACAGAGGGGCGATCCGGAACCTTGGGGGACGAGGAGAGATGATCTCTGCCGAGAATCCCATCCAGAGTTATCGTGGGAAAAATCCGATGAGCCGTGAAGCTCTTTATCACAGGTGTCCAATCGGGGCACGGGGTGATAATGCAGAGGGTAAGGGATGGCGTCTTGTGTGCAGACCGCCCTCCGTGACATCTTCCCCACTCTCCCACCCACTTGTTAACCTACTCACGCACACAGATCACAGATACAGGTCCCCCGTGTAGCCTGTAACAGACTGTAGGGGCAAGTGCTGTTAGCGAGCAGCACCTATGAAGGCCGGTAACGGTACACGAGTGGGTGGGTGGCCAGCACCACGCCCGACCGCCTTTGTCTCCCCAGTGGCGATGTTTTTACACACCGCACCAGGTCACTCATTTGAGGCTGAGTCGACCTAGGGGAGGCCCAGGACCGGTTCAGATAATCGTCACTGGGTGTTGGCCGTGAGCGGGAATCGAACCCGGGTCGCCGGGTTCATAGCACAGTGTAGCGCTGACCGCTACACTACCGCTCCCCGCACACAACAACAACAACCGCCATTCGCCACTAAGTGGCGGTGATGTCACCACGACGCTTGTGCCAGGCTATGTGCACCCTGAGGCCACGTGAAGTGTCGAATGCCCGCTGGCAGGAGGTCACGGGGTATACCCAGGTGCCACGGGTCGACTGACTGAGATGACTGGCTGATGCACCACCTGTGCCCCCTACTGTGCCAACCTGCTGTGCTTTAGCCACCCGGCGCTCCGCTCGTTGTTCTGAGCGTCGCTCCTCCGCCCTCCGTTCTTGTTGGAGGGCAACTGCCTCCAACTGCTCAGTAGCGTCCTTCACGAGCCTCCTCCACAGAGGCCGATCTTGACACCGCTGGTACCAGTCATCGGCAAGTCCACTCAGCTCCACATCCTCCTGTACCACATCACTCCATCTCTTCTCTAGCCCGTGCCGCGCCCGCTTAGCCCCCTCAATCCGGCCGAACAAAAGCTGTTTCGGCATGCGTTGGCTGGGCATGCGGGCTACATGACCCAGCCATCGCAGCCTTGCCCGCCGGAGGAGCTCACCGATGGGACCTTGCCCAGATCTTTCAAGGATTTGTGAGCTCACACAATCCAGTCTGGTTAAACCCAGGATGGATCGTAGGCAGGCCAGCCTAAATGTTTCTAACCGGCAAAGATGTTCCATTAGGGGGGTCCACGTTTCGCAAGCGTAGAGAAAGGAGGGAATGACCGTGGCCGAGAAGACCTGAAGCTTAGTGTGGAGCGACAGACCAGGTAGCTTCCACACAGCGTTACGCAACCGATGAAAAGATTGCCGCTCGACTCATTCGGAGTGAGACCTCTGCTGTTAAACTGGAGCCAGTCATAAGCACACTGCCCAGGTATGGGAAACTCTCCACTCTCTCCACAACTGCCCCATCACCGATTGGGAGTTGTGGTGGTGAAGTGTCCGATGGTACAAAATACCCTGGCAGGTGCTTAGTTTTGGTGGGGCTGATGGTAAGGCCCCACCTCTTAGTGGCACGCTCCAGTCTCAGCAGCAGCGTCTCCAACTCCTCCTCTGACTGAGCAGCTATTACCAAATCATCAGCATACATAACGTGGTTGAGCAATAGGGAGCCATCCCTTGACCGCACCCGGGCATCGATCAGCCTCCCATTATATCTGTACCATATGGAGATTCCCCCGGTACAGCTATTGAAGGCTTCACGAAATACGTGGTCAAAATAGATGTTAAATAATGTGGGAGCCAGAGGACATCCCTGTCGCACCCCAAGGTGTACAGGGAATGGCTCTGACTCCCGGCCACGTAGTTTTACCCGGGCCCGCTCACCATCATGAAGGTCCTTAATGATCGTGAGCAGAGGGTCAGGTACTCCAAAAGCAAACTCGTGGTTTCGTGGTAATTAATTGAAGGTGAAGGGGTTACCAGCCCCTCGCACCCGTCCAGAGCCCCCGTTTAGCCCCTGTGGTGGACACAGACGCCATGAGGGGAGGAGCCAATCAAAATTGGGTCTCCCCCCACAGCACTGTCCACGACAGAGTTGCCCGTCCGGCACGGCGAGGAGGTAGGGGGTTGTTTTGCCGGACACACACACACAAGACACACACAGACAGACACACACACACAGACACACAAGACACACACCCTCACCTAGTCAACCATCTCGCCACAGGTAAAACAGAACACCTTGAAGTTTGTGTGGGTCTCTCTGTGAAGGAGGGAGAGAGACGGAGAGGTTCATCATGGCTCGCTCAACCACCCACCTCACCCACTCATTCACCCACTCATTCACCCACCCATTCGCCCACCCACTCCTACACTGTCTGGACCACAGGATTGGAATGTGCGTCTATGTTGAATTTCTATTGCACCCATACTTAGCCAACTGTGCTAATTTGCATGTGGAAGGATGCCCCGATAGCGTCCCCTCTCTTTAAGAAGGGGGACCGCACGGACTTTTTAACAACTACCCTGGGCATCTCCCTCAATGTGATGCCGGGAGTGGTCCTGGCGAGGATTATTCAACATCGCCTCTTGCCAGCCAACGCGCTGAGCAGAGGCTTGCGGAGCCCCAATGTCCTGCACGGATGCCATATTGTGTGCTACGGCAGAGGTGTTGTGGAATTCCAACAGGACTCGGGTCTTAAGAGTAGGTTTTACCTTTTCTGGCAATAAAACACTTGTGTCAGGATGCTAACACACCACCTGAAACACTGTGCAAGGAATCATGTCTGCATCAACTACACACGGTGCTTGTGGTGAACGTGCAAACAAAGCCCGTGCTCTGGCAGTATACGGCGATGAGTTGTCTTTGAAACGGATTGGTCCACACCAGAGACAGCTTTCTTTAGAGCCAAGTCTCCAGCAGTGTGAGCCCCAGATGATAACGCCAAAAGGCGAACAGCACCAGGACAATGCCAACTATCGGGACATTGGGAGCTTGGGATGAGAAGCTGCATCATGGGACCTCCATTGCCACTATCAAAATACAACAATAGGTTTTTACTGTCTCTGGCAATAAAACGTCTCTGCTGTTGTTGACCTGGTCACGGCACGTGGTACCATGAATAGGGCAGGATTCGAGGTGGTTCTTCGCACTTTCGGAGTCCCTGATTGTGCTCACAATCAAGGGCCTTCATGATGGTGAGCAGGCCCGGGTAAAGCTACGTGGCCGGGAGTCGGAGCCATTCCCTGTTCACTTTGGGGTGCGACAGGGATGTCCTCTGGCTCCTTCACTATTTAATGTCTCCCTCTCTCCCCATCTCCCCCTTACCACCCCTCCCTCTCTCCCTTTCTCTGTGTCCCTCTCTCTCCCTCTCATCCCTCCTTAATCCCTCGATCCCCCTCTGACCTCCCTCTCTATCCCCCCTCTCTATCCCCCCTCTCTATCCTCCCTCTCTATCCCCCCTCTCTATCCCCCCTCTCCATCCCCCCTCTCTATCCCCCTTCTCTATCCCCCCTCTCTATCCCCCCTCTCCATCCCCCCACTCTATCCCCCCTCTCTATCCCCCTTCTCTATCCCCTCTCTCTATCCCCCCTCTTTATCCCCCCTCTCTATCCCCCCTCTCTATCCCCCCTCTCTATCCCCCCTCTCTATCCCCCTCTCTATCTCCCCTCTCTATCCCCTCTCTCACCCTCCTCCATCCCTCCCCCCTCTCACAGAGCAACTGGTGGCCAGCATCAGGCAGGAGTTCCGCCGTCTCCAACGCAGGAAGCACCTGGACCCGGCCGCCTTTGTCTCCCCGGCGTGCCCCCCACCCTCTCCCCCCTCCCCCTCGCCGCCCCCCTCCCCCCCCTCAGAGCAGATGGAGGCGGGAAGCCCCCCACCAGCCCCCCAGAGTCTCCACGGAGATGCAGGTTAGCAGCGGAGAGAGCCTGGCCGCGTGCGTTTCTGTGTGTGTGTGTGGGGTTAGTGCTTGGAGCCTTCCAACACTGAACCCACTTTCTCTTGTCTCTCTCACCGTGTCTGTGTGTGTCTCTCTGTGCCTCTGTCTCTCTCACGTGTCTCTGTGTCTCTCACTGTGCCTCTGTCTCTCTCACGTGTCTCTGTGTGTCTCACTGTGCCTCTGTCTCTCTCACGTGTCTCTGTGTGTCTCACCGTGTCTCTTGTCTCTCTCACCGTGTCTGTGTGTGTCTCACTGTGCCTCTGTCTCTCTCACATGTCTCTGTGTGTCTCACTGTGCCTCTGTCTCTCTCACGTGTCTCTGTGTGTCTCACTGTGCCTCTGTCTCTCTCACGTGTGTCTCACTGTGCCTCTGTCTCTCTCACTGTGCCTCTGTCTCTCTCACCGTGTCTGTGTCTCTCACTGTGCCTCTCTCTCTCACGTGTCTCTGTGTGTCTCACTGTGCCTCTGTCTCTCTCACGTGTCTCTGTGTCTCTCACTGTGCCTCTGTCTCTCTCACGTGTCTCTGTGTGTCTCTCACTGTGCCTCTGTCTCTCTCACGTGTGTCTGTGTCTCTCACTGTGCCTTGTCTCTCTCACTGTGCCTCTGTGTGTCTCACTGTGCCTCTGTCTCTCTCACGTGTCTCTGTGTCTCTCACTGTGCCTCTGTCTCTCACTGTGCCTCTGTGTGTCTCACTGTGCCTCTGTCTCTCTCACCTGTGTCTGTGTGTCTCACTCTGCCTCTGTCTCTCTCACCGTGTCTGTGTCTCTCACTGTGCCTCTGTCTCTCTCACCTGTGTCTGTGTGTCTCACTGTGCCTCTGTCTCTCTCACGTGTCTCTGTGTGTCTCACTGTGCCTTGTCTCTCTCACGTGTCTCTGTGTGTCTCACTGTGCCTCTGTCTCTCTCACGTGTCTCTGTGTGTCTCACTGTGTCTCTGTCTCTCTCACCGTGTCTGTGTCTCACTGTGCCTCTGTCTCTCTCACGTGTCTCTGTGTGTCTCACTGTGCCTCTGTCTCTCTCACGTGTCTCTGTGTGTCTCACTGTGCCTCTGTCTCTCTCACGTGTCTCTGTGTGTCTCACTGTGCCTCTGTCTCTCTCACGTGTCTCTGTGTGTCTCTCACTGTGCCTTGTCTCTCTCACGTGTCTCTGTGTGTCTTCACTGTGCCTCTGTCTCTCTCACGTGTCTCTGTGTCTCACTGTGCCTCTGTCTCTCTCACGTGTCTCTGTGTCTCTCACGTGTCTCTGTGTGTCTCACTGTGCCTCTGTCTCTCTCACGTGTCTCTGTGTCTCTCACGTGTCTCTGTGTGTCTCTCACTGTGCCTCTGTCTCTCACGTGTCTCTGTGTCTCACTGTGCCTCTGTCTCTCTCACATGTCTCTGTCTCTCTCACATGTCTCTGTCTCTCTCACGTGTCTCTGTCTCTCTCACGTGTCTCTGTGTCTCTCACGTGTCTCTGCGTCTCTCACTGTGCCTCTGTCTCTCTCACGTGTCTCTGTGTGTCTCTCACTGTGCCTCTGTCTCTCTCACGTGTCTCTGTGTCTAACTGTGCCTCTGTCTCTCTCACGTGTCTCTGTGTGTCTCACTGTGCCTCTGTCTCTCTCACGTGTCTCTGTGTCTCTCACGTGTCTCTGTGTCTCTCACTGTGCCTCTGTCTCTCTCACGTGTCTCTGTTTCTCACTGTGCCTCTGTCTCTCTCACGTGTCTCTGTATGTCTCACTGTGCCTCTGTCTCGCTCACGTGTCTCACATGTCTCTCACGTGTCTCTGTGTCTCTCACTGTGCCTCTGTCTCTCTCACGTGTCTCTGTGTGTCTCACTGTGCCTCTGTCTCTCTCACGTGTCTCTGTCTCTCTCACGTGTCTCTGTGTGTCTCACTCTGCCTCTGTCTCTCTCACGTGTCTCTGTGTCTCTCACGTGTCTCTGTGTCTCTCACGTGTCTCTGTCTCTCACGTGTCTCTGCGTCTCTCACTGTGCCTCTGTCTCTCTCACGTGTCTCTGTGTGTCTCTCACTGTGCCTCTGTCTCTCTCACGTGTCTCTGTGTGTCTCACTGTGCCTCTGTCTCTCTCACGTGTCTCTGTGTGTCTCACTGTGCCTTGTCTCTCTCACGTGTCTCTCACTGTGCCTCTGTCTCTCTCACGTGTCTCTGTGTCTCTCACTGTGCCTCTGTCTCTCTCACGTGTCTCTGTGTGTCTCACTGTGCCTCTGTCTCTCTCACGTGTCTCTGTGTGTCTCTCTGTGCCTCTGTCTCTCTCACGTGTCTCTGTGTCTCACTGTGCCTCTGTCTCTCTCACGTGTCTCTGTGTGTCTCACTGTGCCTTGTCTCTCTCACGTGTCTCTCACTGTGCCTCTGTCTCTCTCACGTGTCTCTGTGTCTCTCACTGTGCCTCTGTCTCTCTCACGTGTCTCTGTGTGTCTCACTGTGCCTCTGTCTCTCTCACGTGTCTCTGTGTGTCTCTCTGTGCCTCTGTCTCTCTCACGTGTCTCTGTGTCTCACTGTGCCTCTGTCTCTCTCACGTGTCTCTGTGTGTCTCACTGTGCCTCTGTCTCTCTCACGTGTCTCTGTGTGTCTCACTGTGCCTCTGTCTCTCTCACCGTGTCTGTGTCTCTCACTGTGCCTCTGTCTCTTTCACGTGTCTCTGTGTGTCTCACTGTGCCTCTGTCTCTCTCACGTGTCTCTGTGTCTCTCACTGTGCCTCTGTCTCTCTCACGTGTCTCTGTCTCCGTGTCTCTCCCCCAGGCGTAGTGTCCGTGTCTCTGTGTCTCTGTCTCTCCCCCAGGCGTAGTGTCTCTGTGTCTGTCTCACCTTGTCTCTGTCTCACCCCCAGGTGTAGTGTCTGAGTCTCCGTGTCTCTGTCTCTCTGTCTCACCGTGTCTCTGTCTCTCTGTCTCACCGTGTCTCTGTCTCTCCCCCAGGCGTAGTGTCTCCGTGTCTCTGTCTCACCGTGTCTCTGTCTCTCCCCCAGGCGTGTCTCTGTGTCTCTGTCTCACCGTGTCTCTGTGTCTGTCTCACCGTGTCTCTGTGTCTGTCTCACCGTGTCTCTGTCTCTCCCCCAGGCGTAGTGTCTCTGTCTCACCGTGTCTCTGTCTCACCGTGTCTCTGTCTCTCCCCCAGGAGTGTCCCCGTGTCTCTGTCTCACCGTGTCTCTGTCTCTGTCTCACCGTGTCTCTGTCTCTCCCCCAGGCGTGTCCCCGTGTCTCTGTCTCACCGTGTCTCTGTCTCTCCCCCAGGAGTGTCCCCGTGTCTCTGTCTCACCGTGTCTCTGTCTCTCCCCCAGGCGTGTCCCCGTGTCTCTGTCTCACCGTGTCTCTGTCTCTCCCCCAGGTGTAGTGTCCCCGTGTCTCTGTCTCACCGTGTCTCTATCTCACCGTGTCTCTGTCTCTGTCTCACCGTGTCTCTGTCTCACCGTGTCTCTGTCTCTCCCCCAGGCGTGTCCCCGTGTCTCTGTCTCACCGTGTCTCTGTCTCTCCCCCAGGAGTGTCCCCGTGTCTCTGTCTCACCGTGTCTCTGTCTCTCCCCCAGGCGTGTCCCCGTGTCTCTGTCTCACCGTGTCTCTGTCTCTCCCCCAGGTGTAGTGTCCCCGTGTCTCTGTCTCACCGTGTCTCTGTCTCACCGTGTCTCTGTCTCACCGTGTCTCTGTCTCACCGTGTCTCTGTCTGTCTCACCGTGTCTCCGTGTCTCTGTCTCACCGTGTCTCTGTCTCACCGTGTCTCTGTGTCTGTCTCACCGTGTCTCTGCCTCTCCCTCAGGCGTGTCCCCGTGTCTCTGTGTCTCTGTCTCACCGTGTCTCTGTCTCACCGTGTCTCTGCCTCTCCCCCAGGAGTGTCCCCGTGTCTCTGTGTCTCTGTCTCACCGTGTCTCTGCCTCTCCCCCAGGAGTGTCCCCGTGTCTCTGTGTCTCTGTCTCACCGTGTCTCTGTCTCACCGTGTCTCTGTCTCTCCCCCAGGAGTGTCCCCGTGTCTCTGTCTCACCGTGTCTCTGTCTCTCCCCCAGGCGTGTCCCCGTGTCTCTGTCTCACCGTGTCTCTGTCTCTCCCCCAGGTGTAGTGTCCCCGTGTCTCTGTCTCACCGTGTCTCTGTCTCTCCTTGTCTCTGTCTCACCGTGTCTCTGTCTCACCGTGTCTCTGTGTCTGTCTCACCGTGTCTCCGTGTCTCTGTCTCACCGTGTCTCTGTCTCTCCGTGTCTCTGTCTCACCGTGTCTCTGTCTCACCGTGTCTCTGTGTCTGTCTCACCGTGTCTCCGTGTCTCTGTCTCTCCGTGTCTCTGTCTCACCGTGTCTCTGTCTCACCGTGTCTCTGTGTCTGTCTCACCGTGTCTCCGTGTCTCTGTCTCACCGTGTCTCTGTCTCACCGTGTCTCTGTGTCTGTCTCACCGTGTCTCTGCCTCTCCCTCAGGCGTGTCCCCGTGTCTCCGTGTCTCTGTCTCACCGTGTCTCTGCCTCTCCCCCAGGAGTGTCCCCGTGTCTCTGTGTCTCTGTCTCACCGTGTCTCTGCCTCTCCCCCAGGAGTGTCCCCGTGTCTCTGTGTCTCTGTCTCACCGTGTCTCTGTCTCACCGTGTCTCTGTCTCTCCCCCAGGCGTGTCTCTGTGTCTCTGTCTCACCGTGTCTCTGTCTCACCGTGTCTCTGCCTCTCCCCCAGGTGGAGTGTCCCCGTGTCTCTGTCTCACCGTGTCTCTGTCTCTCCCCCAGGAGTGTCCCCGTGTCTCTGTCTCACTGTGTCTCTGTCTCACCGTGTCTCTGTCTCACCGTGTCTCTGTCTCACCGTGTCTCCGTGTCTCTGTCTCACCGTGTCTCTGTGTCTGTCTCACCGTGTCTCTGTCTCTCCCCCAGGAGTGTCCCCGTGTCTCTGTCTCACCGTGTCTCTGTCTCACCGTGTCTCTGCCTCTCCCCCAGGAGTGTCCCCGTGTCTCTGTGTCTGTCTCACTGTGTCTCTGTCTCTCCGTGTCTCCGTGTCTCTGTCTCACCGTGTCTCTGTCTCACCGTGTCTCTGTCTCACCGTGTCTCTGTCTCACCGTGTCTCTGTCTCACCGTGTCTCCGTGTCTCTGTCTCACCGTGTCTCTGTCTCACCGTGTCTGTCTCACCGTGTCTCTGTGTCTGTCTCACCATGTCTCTGTCTCACCGTGTCTCTGTCTCTCCCCCAGGAGTGTCCCCGTGTCTCTGTCTCACCATGTCTCTGTGTCTGTCTCACCGTGTCTCTGTCTCACCGTGTCTCTGTCTCTCCCCCAGGAGTGTCCCCGTGTGTCTGTCTCACCGTGTCTCTGTCTCACCGTGTCTCTGTCTCACCGTGTCTCTGTCTCTCCCCCAGGAGTGTCCCCGTGTCTCTGTCTCACCGTGTCTCTGTGTCTGTCTCACCGTGTCTCTGTCTCACCGTGTCTCTGTCTCTCCCCCAGGAGTGTCCCCGTGTCTCTGTCTCACCGTGTCTCTGTCTCACCGTGTCTCTGTCTCACCGTGTCTCTGTCTCACCGTGTCTCTGTCTCACCGTGTCTCTGTCTCACCGTGTCTCTGTCTCACCGTGTCTCTGTCTCTCCCCCAGGAGTGTCCCCGTGTCTCTGTCTCACCGTGTCTCTGTGTCTGTCTCACCGTGTCTCTGTCTCACCGTGTCTCTGTCTCTCCCCCAGGAGTGTCCCCGTGTGTCTGTCTCACCGTGTCTCTGTCTCACCGTGTCTCTGTCTCACCGTGTCTCTGTCTCTCCCCCAGGAGTGTCCCCGTGTCTCTGTCTCACCGTGTCTCTGTCTCACCGTGTCTCTGTCTCACCGTGTCTCTGTCTCACCGTGTCTCTGTCTCTCCCCCAGGCGTAGTGTCCCCGTGTGTCTGTCTCACCGTGTCTCTGTCTCACCGTGTCTCTGTCTCACCGTGTCTCTGTCTCTCCCCCAGGAGTGTCCCCGTGTCTCTGTCTCACCGTGTCTCTGTCTCACCGTGTCTCTGTCTCACCGTGTCTCTGTC
>NW_027423253.1:0-86008 GCF_048934315.1 Petromyzon marinus
CCTTGTACAGAGGCGTAGATGTGGTGACAACCCTTGTGTGCGATCTCCCTGTGCTGTACCAGCGATCGATTAGGCACGTTCAGTTTACGTCACACAACCCTTACCGATTGGCTGTGTCGGGTGGTGGCGGGTTTAACGACACAACATTTATATATTTACGCAATCAAACGCCCCCCCCCCCCAAAAAAAAAAAAACCCGTATGGTATTGCTCGCTAAAGCCTCCTATGTGTTAACCAGCCCGTTGAGGCTATACGGGGGATCTTTATCTTTGTCTTCGTGTGTGGGGGGTGGGGTGGTGGTGGTGGTGTTGACCTCGCGTGCGCAGGGAGGGAAGAGGACTTCGACGGTCGCGACGCAGACGGAGCCGGTGCAAGTGCTGCCCATCAAGGAGAACCCCTTCAGCTTCCGGAAGAAGATGTGACGGCGCACGGACGAACGGCAAGCGGCGTGGGCGGCGGTGGTGGCGGTGGCGGTGGTGGTGGTGGTGGTCAACTCCTGCCGCGTCTCCACGGCCACCGGCCATGGACACAGAGGAGCCGCGGGCACGCGGCGTCGGGCCGGTCCCCTCCAGGGAGCAACGAGAGGATTGGGGAGGGGGCGGCGTGGGGGGGGAGGGGGAGGGAGACGGGGGGGAGGGGGGTGATTGGAATAAAAAAAGTCAACGACAAAATTTTTTTCAATCTACATTGTAAGTTTAACACGTATGCTTTCGCGACCAAAAAAATAAATTTTAAAAAACACCTTTATTATTACGAATGTACATTTGTCTGATGGCTGTTGTCTGATGGCTGTTGCTATGATTTTGAGTGTTTGTTTTATTGGAGCGCAAATCGCCCGTCAACGGAAGCCGTGTCGGACATGAGTGCGTCTCATCGGCACTAATCGTTGGGTCCACTGCAGCTCACAGACTCGGTCCCTGCAACTTTAGGGGATGTCCCGTGCGTGTGTGCGTGCGTGCGTGTGTGTGCGTGTGTGTGTGTGTGCGTGTGTGTGCGTGTGTGTGTGCGTGCGTGTGTGTGTGTGTGCGTGTGTGTGCGTGTGTGTGTGCGTGTGTGTGTGTGTGCGTGCGTGTGTGTGCGTGCGAGCGTGCATGCGTGTGTGTGTGTGTGCGTGTGCATGTGTGTGTGCGTGTGTGTGCATGTGTGTGCGTGTGCTTGTGTGTGTGTGTGTGTGCGTGCGTGTGCATGTGTGTGCGTGCGTGTGTGTGTGTGCGTGCGTGTACATGTGTGTGCATGTGTGTGCGTGTGCTTGCGTGCGTGCGTGCGTGCTCGCCATTTGAAAGCCCGAAGACTCAGCATCGGTGATTTCGACGAACTTGTTTAAGCCAGATAGCATTAGCCCAGAGAGGTCTCAAGATTATTTTTTCAGGAGGGTCCCGTGAAGTCTTTCGCAATCGATGGGTGGGGAAGCGGGGGCGGAATTCCTGCAGCTGAGCGGTGTGCGCTCCCAATCGAGCGATTTGCGGGGAATATTCGCAGCTTTGGGATGGTTTTTTGGTTCACGGCAGTCGCAATGCAACGTGGGGTGGTTTTATTCGAAAACAAAATGTTATTGCGGGAGGAAAGCAGAGAACCCGGAGGAAAACCCCCACGCGGAAGAGGGGCAGAACATACAAACTCCACGCTGAAGAGGGTGGTGAACTTACAAACTCCACGCTGAAGAGGGTGGTGAACTTACAAACTCCACGCTGAAGAGGGTGGTGAACTTACAAACTCCACGTGGAAGAGAGTGGTGAACTTACAAACTCCACGTGGAAGAGGGTGGTGAACTTACAAACTCCACGCTGAAGAGGGTGGAGAACTTACAAACTCCACGCTGAAGAGGGTGGTGAACTTACAAACTCCACGCTGAAGAGGGTGGTGAACATACAAACTCCACGTGGAAGAGGTGGTGAACTTACAAACTCCACGATGAAGAGGGTGGTGAACTTACAAACTCCACGCTGAAGAGGTGGTGAACATACAAACTCCACGCTGAAGAGGGTGGAGAACTTACAAACTCCACGCTGAAGAGGGTGGTGAACATACAAACTCCATGCTGAAGAGGGTGGTGAACTTACAAACTCCACGCTGAAGAGGGTGGTGAACTTACAAACTCCACGCTGAAGAGGGTGGTGAACTTACAAACTCCACGCTGAAGAGGGTGGAGAACTTACAAACTCCACGCTGAAGAGGGTGGTGAACATACAAACTCCATGCTGAAGAGGGTGGTGAACTTACAAACTCCACGCTGAAGAGGGTGGTGAACTTACAAACTCCACGCTGAAGAGGGTGGTGAACTTACAAACTCCACGCTGAAGAGGGTGGAGAACTTACAAACTCCACGCTGAAGAGGGTGGTGACCTTACAAACTCCACGCTGAAGAGGGTGGAGAACTTACAAACTCCACGCTGAAGAGGTGGTGAACTTACAAACTCCACGCTGAAGAGGGTGGAGAACATACAAACTCCACGCTGAAGAGGGTGGAGAACTTACAAACTCCACGCTGAAGAGGTGGTGAACTTACAAACTCCACGGCGAAGAGGTGGTGAACTTACAAACTCCACGATGAAGAGGGTGGTGAACTTACAAACTCCACGCTGAAGAGGTGGTGAACATACAAACTCCACGCTGAAGAGGGTGGAGAACTTACAAACTCCACGCTGAAGAGGGTGGTGAACATACAAACTCCATGCTGAAGAGGGTGGTGAACTTACAAACTCCACGCTGAAGAGGGTGGTGAACTTACAAACTCCACGCTGAAGAGGGTGGTGAACTTACAAACTCCACGCTGAAGAGGGTGGAGAACTTACAAACTCCACGCTGAAGAGGGTGGTGACCTTACAAACTCCACGCTGAAGAGGGTGGAGAACTTACAAACTCCACGCTGAAGAGGTGGTGAACTTACAAACTCCACGCTGAAGAGGGTGGAGAACATACAAACTCCACGCTGAAGAGGGTGGAGAACTTACAAACTCCACGCTGAAGAGGGTGGTGAACTTACAAACCCCACGCTGAAGAGGTGGTGAACTTACAAACTCCACGCTGAAGAGGGTGGAGAACTTACAAACTCCACGCTGAAGAGGGTGGTGACCTTACAAACTCCACGCTGAAGAGGGTGGAGAACTTACAAACTCCACGCTGAAGAGGTGGTGAACTTACAAACTCCACGCTGAAGAGGGTGGAGAACATACAAACTCCACGCTGAAGAGGGTGGAGAACTTACAAACTCCACGCTGAAGAGGGTGGTGAACTTACAAACCCCACGCTGAAGAGGGTGGTGAACTTACAAACTCCACGCTGAAGAGTGGCCCAAAAGTCGGGGCTCGAACCCAGGCCTCTTCCAGCGCTTGGGAGTCGTCACCAGTGCATCTCAACTCCGGCCCTCGTGACCCCACCGCGGTGCAGATTTCCCCGGACTCCCGAGTATCGGGCATCGCGTGCAGTGGTTCATGCGGCATGGGAAAGCTTGAATTTAGTCGGTCGTTATTGTTCCTGTACATCTGCGGGGGGGGGGGGTTTCGACTTTTATTCAATTTTTTTACTCCCATCCACTCAAACGAGCACCTGGTGCGGTGCGTAGTAAACATCGCCACTGGGGAGACAAAGGCGGCCGGGCGTGGTGTTGGCCACCGACCTCCTCGTTGCGCCGTGCCAGGCTTTCGTAGTCGCTCGCTAAGAGCACTTGCCCGTACGGCCTGTCACAGGCTACACGTGGCGCGTGATCTTTGTTTGATTATAGACACTTGCACCAGTCACTCATGCGAGGCTAACTCGACCAAGGGAAGGCTCAGGAATGATCCATACGCGCACACACACAGACAGCAAAATCCCGCGTGTAAACTGCAGAGGCTAAGGGGGGGCCGGTCCATAAATGACGTCACGCGATTTTGGACGATTTTGCCCCCCCCCTCGTCACACGGCGTCACAAAAAGTCAGACCCCTGCCCTCAAATATGACGTCACAAAGCTCTGCCCCCCCCCCCCCAAAAAAAAAATATAACATGCTTCAAATCGCTTTAAACTATTGTCATTGTAGTGCGTATCTAATGTGGCGCTGCACTCTGATGTTGTAGGAGAAAACATTTATTAAAAAGTATATTTAATAAAGTTAGAACGTGTTGTCTATATTTATTTAAAGTTGCGGAATTTTGATGTGACGTCACATTTCTCAACCCCCCCCCTCCTCGTCACACATCGTCACAAATGTCTGACCCCGCCCCCCACCCCCAGGTGCGTGACGTCATTTATGGACGGCCCCGAAGACAATACAGGTGTTATAGAGAGACAGGAGTTACAGCGATAACGGTGTAATATCGATACATTGCGCTGTTCACTATACAATAATAGATCGCCAATTATTGGTGATCACCTTTTATTGGTGATCTATTATGAAGACCCAGCTCGTCCTGGAGGAGATCTGAGACATGCTGGTGAGCTCAGCGCTACACTCACTAACAACAACCGCCATTCGCCACTAAGTGGCGGTGACGTCACCACGACGCTTGTGCCAGGCTAGGTGCACCTTGAGGCTACCACGTGAAGTGTCGAACGCCCGCTGGCAGGAGGTCACGGGGGCAGACCCAGCAGGTGCCACGGGTCGACTGACTGAGATGACTGAGATGACTAGCTGATGCACCACCTGTGCCCCCTACTGTGCCAACCTGCTGTGCTTTAGCCACCCGGCGCTCCGCTCGTTGTTGTGAGCGTCGCTCCTCCGCCCTCCGTTGTTGTTGGAGGGCGACTGCCTCCAACTGCCCAGTAGCAGCAGCGTCCTTCACGAGCCTCCTCCTGCACAGAGGCCGATCTTGACACCGCTGGTACCACTCTTAACATGTCACTCACGCACCCACAAGCTCGTTCATCTTAACAGACCTCGTTCATTCGGCAATTAGCGCCTGGACATATTGCCAAATACATATGGAAGAGAGTGGGTGGGAGCGGATGAGTGATTGAGTTGGCGTGTGATTCAGTGCGCGACTGAGCGTGTGTGTGGGTGCATGGGTGACTACGTGGGACGGTGAGTGGGTGGTGATTCCGAATATAAGTTTTTGCTGGGTTAGAGCTGCCACTACCTTGACACAGTTAATTAGTAAGGTTTTTCACGTAAACAAAACATGCCAATCTCAGACCTTGTCTCAGCAAGCTTTCTCTCTCTCTCTACCACCTGAAGACGATTGCTTGTGTTGCGATCAAAACGTCGTGATGTATGTGTTTTTTTATTTACCTGACTTGAGCGAGCATGAATTCCTGCAGTCACGAAAGCTTTAAATGAAAGATTCATGCCAATTGGTTACTAGTTCAGCACCCACCGGTGTGTTGGAGAGTAAACCAACAACGTTTGCGATTCAAGTGCGATGTTTTTTTATTGGCAATGACAATCGTCTCCATCAGGCGAGAGCCAGAATTGTGGAGAAATTGTGTTCTGGTCTTAAACAGAGGGATACATGTGATGTCGTCACTTGTGAGCCAATCAGGTGCGAAGACCGAGGGGGATGACTGCTGTCAGATAAATGACAATGGATACCGATTCTCATTTGGGTCAATTCACAGTGAATCAGCATCAGGGGCGGAGCCACAGCGGGGGGG
The DNA here is from genome assembly GCF_048934315.1 of Petromyzon marinus. Lineage (NCBI taxonomy): Eukaryota > Metazoa > Chordata > Hyperoartia > Petromyzontiformes > Petromyzontidae > Petromyzon > Petromyzon marinus. The sequence goes on from NW_027423253.1 coordinate 5,568, forward strand.
GGGGGGGGGGGGGAGGGGCTTAGCCCCACCTGAAATTTTGGGAAAGTCGGTAATCAGGATAACCGGATATCCGGTGATCACCTGCGGTGATTGCTATATCGGGGAGACGAAGCGACATGTCTCTGACCGAATTCGCGAGCACAAATCAGATTTGAAACACGGCAGAACGAATTCTTCTGCCGTGGCTGATCACTGTTACAACGCTGTGGGTGATCACGATATAATTTTCTCCGATACCAAGGTTCTTTGCAAACCCACGGGTTTTTATCAGATATTTGTTCACGAGGCAATTCAGATTTACAAACACAGACACAATTTCAACCGAGAAGATGGTTTCAAATTAAGCAACCATTGGAAAGATGTTCTAATTCGAACCAAACGTTAAACTAATTTTCAATGGTACTGTATATTTTTTTCAAGTAGTGGTACCCCAAACTTTCGCTGCTGCTTAAATTCCCTTATCACACCATCAATATGTAAACTTCCCCTCCCCCCCTCGCTGGTCTGCACAAGTTCACCCCCTCTACACCGTTCATCATGCTAAGTCCGCCAATTAAATGCTATTTTGTTATGCTAATTCCTTTGTCAAGGCACCTTAATTCCTCTCACACAGCTTAAAGGTCGCGGTCTGAGCTTGGCTGTGTTCACTCCAGCGCTGTCCTCTAGACAGGCTGGTCCCTTCACCTGATGAAGGCCACTTGTGTTGTGGCCGAAACGTCGTGATTTTTTGTTGTTTTATTTTTTTACCTACGTGACTTTACCGAATTGAACCAAAGAGTATGCTGCAGGCTGCCACCTTGTGTGCTGCCCTGCAGGCTGCCGCCTCGTGCTGCCCTGCAGGCTGTCACCTTGTGTGCTGCCCTGCAGGCTGCCACCTTGTGTGCTGCCCTGCAGGCTGCCACCTTGTGTGCTGCCCTGCAGGCTGCCACCTTGTGCTGCCCTGCAGGCTGCCACCTTGTGCTGCCACCTTGTGCTGCCCTGCAGGCTGCCACCTTGTGTGCTGCCCTGTAGGCTGCCACCTTGTGCTGCCCTGCAGGCTGCCACCTTGTGCTGCCACCTTGTGTGCTGCCCTGCAGGCTGCTTGAGCGGCAGCCTTTCGAACTTATGGAACTTATTAACCGCATCAGCGGCTCCGACCTATTAATAAACTCCACGTTCAAATCAAAAAAAGATTTGTTTTATAAATTTGTGCGCCCATTGGAAAACATAAACTGGATATCTCAGAATATTTATGTCAGACCCTCCAAAGCCAAAATCCTGGCTCCGCCCCTGATCAGCATACATAATGTATGTATGTACACTATGTTAATCTAAGAGAATGGAAAGAATATGCAGTAACCATTATTGGATGTTCAAAGCTAATCACCATCAACGTATGGTCACCTGCGAAGGCATGCAGTTCGGATTAATTGCTTATGTGGCAGACGCTATATCGGACGGACGGGACGTAGCGTTAGCGTAAGACTTAAAGAACACCAAATAAATATTAAATACTTCTCAAACACAGCTGTCGGCAGTTACAGAACACGCTTACCAACAAGAACACTCAAATGACTTTGATAACGTTGAAGTGTTGTGTAAAACGAATTATTACTGGCCAAGACTGATTCGAGAATCCATTTAAATTGAGAGAAACACAATTAATTGCAAGCGCTCTGACAGCTACAGCCTGTAAGCGTACAGTATTATTTATTAACACATCTTACAATTACAATTCCTTATAGAGGAAACACATACTAATTAACTGATTACCAACCTCCATATATATAAAAGGCAAAGTTGTGAATATGTGTCTGTTCAAAATGTTTAGCGTACTTCCCGACATGCAACAAACTTGAGATTTGCTATGTGACTGCTTTCCAGACTGTACACCATGCAACAATTATATATAAAAAAAATCCTTTTTTGGGGGGGGGAGCTCAATAATGTATTTATTTTTTGCACGCCAAGTGAGCTATGACGTCAAATCTGTCACGTGACCCGCGCACGTGGAAGCGTAACGCATTGTAGTGTAGTGGTTAGCGCGACCCGAGTTCGATTCCCGCTCACGGCCACCACCGGTCACGATTATTTCAACCGCTCCTGGGCCTCCCTTAGGTCGACTCAGCCTCAAACGAGTAACTGCTGTGGTGTGTAAACATCGCCACTGGGGAAACAAAGGCGGCCGGGCGTGGTGGATCCAAGTCCCTTGGCGAAGCCGGGTAGTACAGCTAGTCTATAATTGCTAGTCTATAATTGCAATACCCCCCCCCCACTCCTCTGATCTCTGCACCTGATTGGGTTCAGTGGTGACGTCATCTTGCTCTATTTAAGACCGGAAGCAGGTGGATTGCTTCACCGTTCTGGCAAATCGTCCGATGATGCTGGATGTAATTACCAGCAAAACTTCGTAGTGGATTTACTCTCCAACACACCGGTGGGCTGAAGTAGTACACTACACGATACACTATACTAGTAACTAATTGGCGCTTTGTTTAAGTGACAAATCCCTTACTGATTGGCTGCCGAGTGGTGGAGGGTTATAACACATTTATATTTAAGCGATCTAACCCAAAAACCTTTATTATGAATGTATAATAGTTATTTTACATTGGCAGATTCATCATTAGACGTGATTATTCACCAATGACTCTCACATACGATATAATTCCAATACAATTATAAATCAGCGTCGTATGTACCAAGGCCGTAGCCATGGAGTCGACATTGGGGGGGGACCAAATATTTCAGGGGGTCCCAAACCAGAAAAAAAAAATCTAAATTTGAAAACTAATTTCCTGCCTAAAATATAAAAAAATTCACTAACAGATAGGATGGACTTTTTATTTATTTTTTACAATCTCTAATAGTGTTATTGTATTTACATTGCTCTGTTTAACTGTTTTTTTACCGTTTCTTGTTTCATTGTAGTTAATGGCAGAGATTAGGGATTAATAAAGTAACAACCATAACCACAATCATATAAACAGAAATCGATGCATTCATTTATATGAAGGCAAGTCCAGATATTGTGACCAAGGTTTAGCAAATTATTATTTACATAGCATAGCAATTTTTTTCTAGCTATACATTGGGGGGACATTTTGAGCATATTTCAATATTGGATGTGTCCCCCCCCAACATATATTTTAATTACGGCCTTGGTATGTACCCCCGCTGGGACGTTGCCACGTGTACCCCCCAGTGTCTGCGTAATCTATGGTTGAGAACCATGGTCTGGGTTCGAGCCCTTGCTCTGGGTGTCTCCGTATATTAAGACCCACAGTGGCCACGTGAAGAGACACAGCCTGAGACACTGCGTAACTGAGTTCGAGCCCTGGGTCTCGGTGTTTCCCCTCTATTGAGATTCACAATGGCCACGTCAAGAGGCACGGAGCCTGAGACACTGCGAGACAGAGTTCGAATTCTGGCTCTGGGTGTCTCTTGATTAAGTGCAAATGCATATTCAAGTGTAAAGTTATATCCCTTCAATGACGGGTGACACGTGAAGAATGGGTTACATTTGAATTGCAACACTGTTCCAAAGCAACAGTATATTTTAAATATTTTACGTTTTTATGACTTCTATTGAAGTTGTAACATCTTGAAATTTTGAGAAATACAAAAACGCAAAGGAAAATTTTATTACGTGTGTTGTGGGCATACATTTCGAGGAGACGTCTTCTTAGAGGCAACGCGTTTATTGCAGATAAACGATAACAATATGCTGTAACACTTAAGGGGTATGGCCCCTTCACCCGACAACCTAAGGGAGGTAACAGCCTCCCTTCTAGCGGGCCCTACAGACTCCGGGCTACTCCCTCACGGGTCCTCCGCTACAAGACCTAGGGGAGGCTAGACTGACCCGACCTAGCCAGGGTCTACGGGTCTCACCCCTGGTCCGCTACAAACCCGGCTCTTACAAGAGCCTCTGTTTTGAGGGTCCCAGGGTGCTGGGCCGGCCTTCAGATGTCTTCGGGTCTTGAGTGGACGAACACTGCCGGTCCCGTTGAGAAGACCGGCTTTTATACGCAAGTTGGGGCTTACCCCGCCCCTTAGCCACACCTCTCCTTCGAACCTTCCAGAGGGATCTCGAAGGGTCGGGAATGAACCGTTAGCCCCCAGCCCCCACCCCTTGGGGGTCTGGGGTCTCTACATCCGGTCACGGGGCACCCAGTGGTGGGGGGGGGGGTACCTTAGGTGAACCACAACACCTCCCGCTCACTCCCCGCTGCCCCCTATCGGCCTGCGAGCGTGGTGACAAGTCTGAAGACAGCGCCTCAATAATGGCGCAACACGAGTTTCCTAGCCCTAACCTAGCAGTAACACTACCCCTACCCTAGCGCTAGCATCGTCCTAACACTTTCCCTACCCTAGCGCTAGCCCAAACTCGCCCTAACACTTTCCCTACCCTAGCACTAGCCCTAACCTAACAGTAACACTACCCCTACCCTAGCGCTAGCCCTAGCATTGCCCTAACACTACCCCTACCCTAGCGCTAGCCCTAGCATCGCCCTAACACTACCCCTACCCTAGCGCTAGCCCAAACCTCGCCCTAACACTACCTCTACCCTAGCACTAAACCAAACCTCGCCCTAACACTACCCTTACCCTAGCGCTAGTCCTAGCATCGTCCTAACACTACCCCTACCCTAGCGCTAGCCCAAACCTCGCCCTAACACTACCCCTACCCTAGCACTAGCCCTAGCATCGCCCTAACACTACCCCTACCCTAGCACTAGCCCTAGCATTGCCCTAACACTACCCCTACCCTAGCACTAGCCCAAACCTCGCCTTAACACTACCCCTACCCTAGCGCTAGTCCTAGCATCGTCCTAACACTACCCCTACCCTAGCACTAGCCCTAGCATCGTCCTAACACTACCCCTACCCTAGCGCTAGCCCAAACCTCGCCCTAACACTACTCCTACCCTAGCACTAGCCCAAACCTCGCCTTAACACTACCCCTACCCTAGCACTAGCCCAAACCTCGCCCTAACACTACCCCTACCCTAGCACTAGCCCAAACCTCGCCTTAACACTACCCCTACCCTAGCGCTAGTCCTAGCATCGTCCTAACACTACCCCTACCCTAGCACTAGCCCTAGCATCGTCCTAACACTACCCCTACCCTAGCACTAGCCCAAACCTCGCCCTAACACAACCCCTACCCTAGCGCTAGCCCTAGCATCGCCCTAACACTACCCCTACCCTAGTGCTAGCCCTAACCTCGTCCTAATACTTTCCCTACACGAGCACTAGCCCTAACCTCGCCCTAACACTTTCAGTACACGAGCACTGGCCCTAGCATAACCTTAACACTAGCCCGAGCATAATCTCAACACTGGCACTCGCAAAACCCTAACACTATCCATCCCCTAGCACTAGCCTAGCCCTAACATTAGCCGAGCCCTAACACTAGCCTAGCCCTAGCACTATCCCTAACACTAACGCTAACCTACCACTAGCCCTATCATAGCCCTAGCATAGCGCTAACACTAGCCTAGCCCTAGCACTATCCCTAGACTAGCACTAACACTAGCCCTACTCTAGGACTAACACTAGCCCTAGACTAGCACTAACACTAGCCTAGCATAGCCCTAACACTGGCACTAACACTAGGCCCACTCTAGCACTAACACTAGCCCTAGACTAGCACTAACACCAGCCCTAGACTAGCACTAACACTAGCCCCAGACTAGCACTAACACTAGCCCTAGACTAGCACTAACACTAGCCCCACCCTAGCACTAACACTAGCCCTAGACTAGCACTAACACTAGGCTCACTCTAGCACTAACACTAGCCCTAGATTAGCACTAACACTAGCCCTAGACTAGCACTAACACTAGCCCCAGACTAGCACTAACACTAGTGTAGAGGTGTTAACTACTCACTGTTCAGTAACCTGCATTGCCACCAGGTATCAAAGGGGCAGTGCAGCGTTACCTCTGTGTACATAACGGTTGGGGTCAGACGAGGTGAAGTGGTTCGTAGCCACAGTTGGGGAGAACCAATCAGACAGTTCCACGTGTGAGTATGGGATTGGTTAGACCTGGCCACAAACGGGTATAAGAAGGGTGACCGCGCAGAACGCGGGGAGTTCTCTCCCTACACGAAGACCGAAGCCCAGGCTGAAGATAGACAGGACCCTGGACCCAGCCTTCCAGCCCTTCTGAGGGCTAAGGCTCGGCATACCCAGTGGTCAGGACCCGCCGGGCCAGCAGTGGGTCAGATAGCCTCCCCTAGGTCCCAGCCAGAGGACCCTGGAATAGGGTAGCGGTAGACGTGTGAGTCCCGCCAAGCTAGGAGGCTGTACCTCCTTAGGTATCAAGGAGACCTGTGTGTAGGTCACGCTGAGTCCGGAGGCTGTACCTCCTTCGGGTATCGGGTGAGGGGACCGTATACCCCTCTGTGTGTTAAGGACTGTGTGGGAAAGGAATTACAATAAACAGAGTGTGCCTCAAAATAAGTTTATTCGTCTTTATAAACACTACACTCGCCCCACCCTAGCACTAACACTAACCCTAGACTAGCACTAACACTAGCCCTAGACTAGCACTAACACTAGCCCTAGACTAGCACTAACACTAGCCCTAGACTAGCACTAACACTAGCCCTAGACTAGCACTAACACTAGCCCCACCCTAGCACTAACACTAACCCTAGACTACCACTAACACTAGCCCTAGACTAGCACTAACACCAGCCCCACCCTAGCACTAACACTAGCCCTAGACTAGCACTAACACTAGCCCTAGACTAGCACTAACACTAGCCCTAGACTAGCACTAACACTAGCCCCACCCTAGCACTAACACTAACCCTAGACTACCACTAACACTAGCCCTAGACTAGCACTAACACCAGCCCCACCCTAGCACTTACACTAGCCCTAGACTAGCACTAACACTAGCCCTAGACTAGCACTAACACTAGCCCCACCCTAGCACTTACACTAGCCCTAGACTAGCACTAACACTAGCCCTAGACTAGCACTAACACTAGCCCCACCCTAGCACTAACACTAGCCCTAGACTAGCACTAACACTAGCCCTAGACTAGCACTAACACTAGCCCTAGACTAGCACTAACACTAGCCCCACCCTAGCACTTACACTAGCCCTAGACTAGCACTAACACTAGCCCTAGACGAGCACTAACACTAGCCCCACCCTAGCACTAACACTAGCCCTAGACTAGCACTAACACTAGCCCCACCATAGCACTAACACTAGCCCTAGACTAGCACTAACACTAGCCCTAGACTAGCACTAACACTAGCCCCACCCTAACACTAACATTATCCCCACCCTAGCACTAACACTAGCCCTAGACTAGCACTAACACTAGCCCTAGACTAGCACTAACACTAGCCCTAGAATAGCACTAACACTAGCCCTAGACTAGCACTAACACCAGCCCCACCCTAGCGCTAACATTAGCACCACCCTAGCACTAACACTAGCCCTAGACTAGCACTAACACTAGCCCTAGACTATCACTAACACTAGCCCTAGACTAGCACTAACACCAGCCCCACCCTAGCACTAACACTAGCCCTAGACTAGCACTAACACTAGCCCTAGACTAGCACTAACACCAGCCCTAGACTAGCACTAACACTAGCCCTAGACTAGCACTAACACTAGCCCCACCCTAACACTAACACTAGCCCTAGACTAGCACTAACACTAGCCCTAGACTAGCACTAACACTAGCCCCACCCTAGCACTAACACTAGCCCTAGACTAGCACTAACACTAGCCTTAGACTAGCACTAACACTAGCCCTAGACTAGCACTAACACCAGCCCTAGACTAGCACTAACACTAGCCCTAGACTAGCACTAACACTAGCCCTAGACTAGCACTAACACTAGCCCCACCCTAACACTAACACTTGCCCCATCCTAGCACTAACACTAGCCCTAGACTAGCACTAACACTAGCCCTAGACTAGCACTAACACTAGCCCCACCCTAACACTAACACTTGCCCCATCCTAGCACTAACACTAGCCCCACCCTAGCACTAACACTAGCCCCACCCTAGCACTAACACTAGCCCTAGACTAGCACTAACACTAGCCCTAGACTAGCACTAACACTAGCCCTAGACTAGCACTAACACTAGCCCTAGACTAGCACTAACACTAGCCCTAGACTAGCACTAACACCAGCCCCACCCTAGCACCAACACTAGCCCTAGACTAGCACTAACACTAGCCCCACCCTAGCACTAACACTAACCCCACCCTAGCACTAACACTAGCCCTAGACTAGCACTAACACTAGCCCTAGACTAGCACTAACACTAGCCCTAGACTAGCACTAACACTAGCCCTAGACTAGCACTAACACTAGCCCTAGACTAGCACTAACACTAGCCCTAGACTAGCACTAACACCAGCCCCACCCTAGCACTAACACTAGCCCTAGACTAGCACTAACACTAGCCCTAGACTAGCACTAACACTAGCCCTAGACTAGCACTAACACTAGCCCTAGACTAGCACTAACACTAGCCCTAGACTAGCACTAACACTAGCCCTAGACTAGCACTAACACTAGCCCTAGACTAGCACTAACACTAGCCCTAGACTAGCACTAACACTAGCCCTAAACTAGCACTAACACTAGCCCTAGACTAGCACCAACACTAGCCCTAGACTAGCACTAACACCAGCCCCACCCTAGCACTTACACTAGCCCCACCCTAGCACTAACACTAGCCCTAGACTAGCACTAACACTAGCCCTAGACTAGCACTAACACTAGCCCTAGACTAGCACTAACACTAGCCCTAGACTAGCACTAACACTAGCCCCACCCTAGCACTTACACTAGCCCCACCCTAGCACTAACACTAGCCCTAGACTAGCACTAACACTAGCCCTAGACTAGCACTAACACTAGCCCTAGACTAGCACTAACACTAGCCCCACCCTAGCACTAACACTAGCCCTAGACTATCACTAACACTAGCCCTAGACTAGCACTAACACTAGCCCTAGACTAGCACTAACACTAGCCCTAGACTAGCACTAACACTAGCTCTAGACTAGCACTAACACTAGCCCTAGACTAGCACTAACCCTAGCCCCACCCTAGCACTAACACTAGCCCTAGACTAGCACTAACACTAGCTCTAGACTAGCACTAACACTAGCTCTAGACTAGCACTAACCCTAGCCCCACCCTAGCACTAACACTAGCCCTAGACTAGCACTAACACTAGGCCCACTCTAGCACTAACACTAGCCCTAGACTAGCACCAACACTAGCCCTAGACTAGCACTAACACCAGCCCCACCCTAGCACTTACACTAGCCCCACCCTAGCACTAACACTAGCCCTAGACTAGCACTAACACTAGCCCTAGACTAGCACTAACACTAGCCCTAGACTAGCACTAACACTAGCCCTAGACTAGCACTAACACTAGCCCTAGACTAGCACTAACACTAGCCCCACCCTAGCACTTACACTAGCCCCACCCTAGCACTAACACTAGCCCTAGACTAGCACTAACACTAGCCCTAGACTAGCACTAACACTAGCCCTAGACTAGTACTAACACTAGCCCCACCCTAGCACTAACACTAGCCCTAGACTATCACTAACACTAGCCCTAGACTAGCACTAACACTAGCCCTAGACTAGCACTAACACTAGCCCTAGACTAGCACTAACACTAGCTCTAGACTAGCACTAACACTAGCCCTAGACTAGCACTAACCCTAGCCCCACCCTAGCACTAACACTAGCCCTATACTAGCACTAACACTAGCCTTAGACTAGCACTAACACTAGCCTTAGACTAGCACTAACACTAGCCCTAGACTAGCACTAACACTAGCCCTAGACTAGCACTAACACTAGCCCTAGACTAGCACTAACACCAGCCCTAGACTAGCACTAACACTAGCTCTAGACTAGCACTAACACTAGCTCTAGACTAGCACTAACCCTAGCCCCACCCTAGCACTAACACTAGCCCTAGACTAGCACTAACACTAGGCCCACTCTAGCACTAACACTAGCCCTAGATTAGCACTAACACTAGCCCTAGACTAGCACTAACACTAGCCCCAGACTAGCACTAACACTAGTGTAGAGGTGTTAACTACGCACTGTTGGGTAACCTGAATTGCCACCAGGTATCAAAGGGGCAGTGCAGCGTTACCTCTGTGTACATAACGGTTGGGGTCAGACGAGGTGAAGTAGTTCGTAGCCACAGTTGGGGAGAACCAATCAGCCAGTTCCACGTGTGAGTATGGGATTGGTTAGACCTGGTCACAAACGGGTATAAGAAGGGTGACCGCGCAGAACGCGGGGAGTTCTCTCCCTAAACGAAGACCGAAGCCCAGGCTGAAGATAGCCAGGACCCTGGACCCAGCCTTCCAGCCTTTCTGAGGGCTAAGGCTCGGCATACCCAGTGGTCAGGACCCGCCGGGCCAGCAGTGGGTCAGATAGCCTCCCCTAGGTCCCAGCCGGAGGACCCTGGAATAGGGTAGCGGTAGACGTGTGAGTCCCGCCAAGCTAGGAGGCTGTACCTCCTTAGGTATCAAGGAGACCTGTGTGTAGGTCACGCTGAGTCCGGAGGCTGTACCTCCTTCGGGTATCGGGTGAGGGGACCGTATACCCCTCTGTGTGTTAAGGACTGTGTGGGAAAGGAATTACAATAAACAGAGTGTGCCTCAAAAGAAGTTTATTCGTCTTTATAAACACTACACTCGCCCCACCCTAGCACTAACACTAACCCTAGACTAGCACTAACACTAGCCCTAGACTAGCACTAACACTAGCCCTAGACTAGCACTAACACTAGCCCTAGACTAGCACTAACACTAGCCCTAGACTAGCACTAACACTAGCCCTAGACTAGCACTAACACTAGCCCTAGACTAGCACTAACACTAGCCCTAGACTAGCACTAACACTAGCCCTAGACTAGCACTATCACTAGCCCTAGACTAGCACTAACACTAGCCCCACCCTAGCACTAACACTAACCCTAGACTACCACTAACACTAGCCCTAGACTAGCACTAACACTAGCCCCACCCTAGCACTAACACTAGCCCTAGACTATCACTAACACTAGCCCTAGACTAGCACTAACACTAGCCCCACCCTAACACTAACATTATCCCCACCCTAGCACTAACACTAGCCCTAGACTAGCACTAACACTAGCCCTAGACTAGCACTAACACTAGCCCTAGACTAGCACTAACACTAGCCCTAGACTAGCACTAACACCAGCCCCACCCTAGCGCTAACATTAGCACCACCCTAGCACTAACACTAGCCCTAGACTAGCACTAACACTAGCCCTAGACTAGCACTAACACCAGCCCCACCCTAGCACTAACACTAGCCCTAGACTAGCACTAACACTAGCCCTAGACTAGCACTAACACCAGCCCTAGACTAGCACTAACACTAGCCCTAGACTAGCACTAACACTAGCCCTAGACTAGCACTAACACTAGCCCTAGACTAGCACTAACACTAGCCCTAGACTAGCACTAACACTAGCCCTAGACTAGCACTAACACTAGCCCTAGACTAGCACTAACACCAGCCCCACCCTAGCACTAACACTAGCCCTAGACTAGCACTAACACTAGCCCTAGACTAGCACTAACACTAGCCCTAGACTAGCACTAACACCAGCCCCACCCTAGCACTAACACTAGCCCTAGACTAGCACTAACACTAGCCCTAGACTAGCACTAACACTAGCCCTAGACTAGCACTAACACTAGCCCTAGACTAGCACTAACACTAGCCCTAGACTAGCACTAACACTAGCCCTAGACTAGCACTAACACTAGCCCTAGACTAACACTAACACTAGCCCTAGACTAGCACTAACACTAGCCCCACCCTAGCACTAACACTAACACTAGCCCTAGACTAACACTAACACTAGCCCTAGACTAACACTAACACTAGCCCCACCCTAGCACTAACACTAGCCCTAGACTAGCACTAACACTAGCCCTAGACTAGCACTAACACTAGCCCTAGACTAGCACTAACACTAGCCCTAGACTAGCACTAACACTAGCCCTAGACTAGCACTAACACTAGCCCTAGACTAGCACTAACACCAGCCCCACCCTAGCACTAACACTAGCCCTAGATTAGCACTAACACTAGCCCTAGATTAGCACTAACACTAGCCCTAGACTAGCACTAACACTAGCCCTAGACTAGCACTAACACTAGCCCTAGATTAGCACTAACACTAGCCCTAGACTAGCCCTAGCACGAGCCCCCAATGCCAGCGGGAAAAAAAAATCAACTCATAACTGTTGTTAAAACACCGTATTATGAACGTTACCCCTAATACTCACACATCATCATAGCACAGACATCACACACACACACAGCACACATCATCATCATAGCACACACACAGCACACACCATCATCATAGCACACAGGACACATCACAAATCATGACCACACAGCACACATCATCTGGCTCTGGCACGTCACCACCATCACCCCTGGTCACTGTTGGTATGGTCCCGGCACGCCGCCCTCTAAGCCGTGCGCCGTGGTCACGTGGCCGCCGCCGCCGCCGCTGCTGCTGCCCGTTGCTCCCGACTCTCCTCCGCTCTTCCACTCGAGCCAGCCCAGGTAGGAACCAGCCGCGTACAGCAGCGTGCAGAGCAGGGCGAAGAACTGTGTGGTGGCACGGGCGGGTGGGTGAAAGGGCGCTCGAATGAATCGGCGGAGTTGAGTGAACGGGTCAGTTGGTGGGTGGGTGAGCGGGGTGTCCCCTCTTCTAGAATGACGCGAGGGAGGGGAGGGGAGTTAGAATGAACGAGTGAATGAATGAGTGCATGAATGAGGGGCGTTAGAATGAACGAGTGAATGAATGAGTGCATGAACGAACGGGTCAGTTGGTGGGTGGGTGAGCGGGGTGTCCCCTCTTCTAGAATGACGCGAGGGAGGGGAGGGGCGTTAGAATGAACGAGTGGAATGAATGAGTGCATGAATGAGGGGAGGGGCGTTAGAATGAACGAGTGAATGAATGAGTGCATGAATGAACGGGTCAGTGTGTGGGTGAGTGGTCGACTCTTTTAGAAGGGGGAGGGGGGGTGGGGTGGGGGGAGCGTTCAAATGAACGAGTGAAACATGAATGATAGTGAATGAATTAACGGACGAGTGAGTGGTTCACTTTTTTGAGGATGACGTCACGGCAGCGAGGGGGACGTTAGAATGAATGAGTGGTGGCCCCGGCTGACCTAGGAGGCGTTAGCCACCTCGCCTGATACGTAGGAGGTTCGTGGGTTCGATCCCGACCTTGACGATGCCTGCTGCTGCTGCTGTAGATAGAAGCTGCTTGGACATGTGCTGGGATGGGCATGCGGTGGTTGGCTGGGCATGCTGCGGCTATATGACCCAGCCAACCCCAGCCTCCTAGCCCTGCCGTACGAACTCACCCTAACCAGCGTCCCAAGTGAAGCTCCCTTGGGGTTTGGGGGAGGGGGGGGGGATACTTCACGTCGTCTCAAGGTGTGCACGTAGCCTGGCACAAGCGCCGCGGTGACGTCGCCCCCAACGCTTAGTGGCGAGCGGCCTTCTGTCGTGGCTTGCGTTGCTGCGCTTACAGACTGTGGCAACGCCAATTCAACAATTCCTGCTCACGGCAACGAACACCAGCGACGATTATTTGAACCGGGGTCTCCCCTAGGTCGACTGAACCTCAAATGGGTGCCTGCGAAGTAAACATCGCTATTCGGGAGAGACAAAGGCGGCCGGGGCGTGGTGCTGGCCACCTACCCCCTCGTGTGCCACAGTTCTGGCCTTCATAGGTGCTGCTCCCCATACTCATAGAGACCCATAGACCCACAGAGACCCATACTCATAGAGACCTATAGACCCACAGAGACCCATCCTCATTGAGACCCATAGACCCACAGAGACCCATACTCATAGAGACTCATAGACCCACAGAGACCCATACTCATAGAGACCTATAGACCCACAGAGACCCATACTCATAGAGACCCATAGACCCACAGAGACCCATACTCATAGAGACCCATATACTCACAGAAACCCATACTCATAGAGACCCATAGACCCACAGAGACCCATACTCATAGAGACCCATAGACCCACAGAGACCCAAACTCATAGAGACCCATAGACCCACAGAGACCCATACTCATAGAGACCCATAGACCCACAGAGACCCATAGTCATAGAGACCCATAGACCCACAGAGACCCATACTCATAGAGACCCATAGACCCACAGAGACCCATTCTCATAGAGACTCATAGACCCACAGAGACCCATAGTCATAGAGACCCATAGACCCACAGAGACCCATACTCATAGAGACCCATAGACCCACAGAGACCCATACTCATAGAGACCCATAGAACTACAGAGACCCATACTCATAGAGACCCATAGACCCACAGAGACCCATACTCATACAGACCCATAGACCCACAGAGACCCATACTCATAGAGACCCATAGACCCACAGAGACCCATACTCATAGAGACCCATAGACCCACAGAGTCCCATACTCATAGAGACCCATAGACCCACAGAGACCCATACTCATAGAGACCCATAGACCCACAGAGACCCATACTCATAGAGACCCATAGACCCACAGAGACCCATACTCATAGAGACCCATAGACCCACAGAGTCCCATACTGATAGAGACCCATAGACCCACAGAGACCCATACTCATAGAGACCCATAGAACTACAGAGACCCATACTCATAGAGACCCATAGACCCACAGAGACCCATACTCATACAGACCCATAGAACTACAGAGACCCATACTCATAGAGACCCATAGAACTACAGAGACCCACAACAACCCACAGAGACCCATGCTTAAACTATACTATTTTTTATACAGGTAGGAACAACAGGTTCCACGCTGCCCACCAGGGATTAATTGTCTGTCTATGTCGTGCAAATCCGGAATTCCATCCGCATAATTTGACTGCCATCTAGCGGGTAATGACAGTATTTGTGCTCTATAACAGTCAAGTACGACTGATCATTCTGAACACATACCTGCATCAACAAACACTTGCATCAGTGACTTCTAACTTTCGCTGACTGCAGGAATTCACATTGTTTGGCTCTTTCGGTAAAGTCACGTCGGTGGAAAAAAAATCAAAAAAATCTAAAAAAATCACAAGAACCAAAAACTCACACGACGTTTCGATCGCAACACAAGCGGCCGTCATCATTTACGAAACAGCAGGCGTCGTCAGGGTCGGGATCGAACCCCCTCCCGTATACCAGGCAAAGTAGTTAACATCTCGCCACTAACAGCACTTGCCCCGCCCCCCAACAGTCTGTCACAGGCTAACACGTTGGGAGATCTTTGTCTTTGTCTCTACACGTTGTGAGATCTTTGTCTTTGTGTCTACATGATGGGAGATCTTTGTCTTTGTGTCTACACGTTGGGAGATCTTTGTCTTTGTGCCTACACGTTGTGAGATCTTTGTCTTTGTGTCTACATGATGGGAGATCTTTGTCTTTGTGTCTACACGTTGGGAGATCTTTGTCTTTGTGTCTACACGTTGTGAGATCTTTGTCTTTGTGTCTACACGTTGTGAGATCTTTGTCTTTGTGTCTACACGTTGTGAGATCTTTGTCTTTGTCTCTACACGATGGGAGATCTTTGTCTTTGTGTCTACACGTTGTGAGATCTTTGTCTTTGTGTCTACACGATGTGAGATCTTTGTCTTTGTCTCTACACGTTGGGAGATCTTTGTCTTTGTCTCTACACGATGGAAGATCTTTGTCTTTGTGTCTACACGTTGGGAGATCTTTGTCTTTGTGTCTACACGTTGTGAGATCTTTGTCTTTTTCTCTACACGATGGGAGATCTTTGTCTTTGTGTCTACACGATGGGAGATCTTTGTCTTTGTGTCTACACGTTGTGAGATCTTTGTCTTTGTCTCTACACGATGTGAGATCTTTGTCTTTGTCTCTACACATTGGGAGATCTTTGTCTTTGTCTCTACACGATGGGAGATCTTTGTCTTTGTCTCTACACATTGGGAGATCTTTGTCTTTGTGTCTACACGTTGGGAGATTTTTGTCTTTGTGTCTACACGTTGTGAGATCTTTGTCTTTGTGTCTACACGATGGGAGATCTTTGTCTTTGTCTCTACACGTTGGGAGATCTTTGTCTTTGTCTCTACACGTTGGGAGATCTTTGTCTTTGTGTCTACACGATGGGAGATCTTTGTCTTTGTGTCTACACGATGTGAGATCTTTGTCTTTGTGTCTACACGTTGTGAGATCTTTGTCTTTGTGTCTACACGTTGGGAGATCTTTGTCTTTGTGTCTACACGATGGGAGATCTTTGTCTTTGTCTCTACACGTTGTGAGATCTTTGTCTTTGTCTCTACACGATGTGAGATCTTTGTCTTTGTGTCTACACGTTGTGAGATCTTTGTCTTTGTGTATACACGATGGGAGATCTTTGTCTTTGTGTCTACACGTTGGGAGATCTTTGTCTTTGTGTCTACACGATGGGAGATCTTTGTCTTTGTGTCTACACGTTGTGAGATCTTTGTCTTTGTCTCTACACGTTGTGAGATCTTTGTCTTTGTCTCTACACGTTGTGAGATCTTTGTCTTTGTGTCTACACGATGGGAGATCTTTGTCTTTGTGTCTACACGATGTGAGATCTTTGTCTTTGTGTCTACACGTTGGGAGATCTTTGTCTTTGTGTCTACACGTTGTGAGATCTTTGTCTTTGTGTCTACACGATGTGAGATCTTTGTCTTTGTGTCTACACGTTGGGAGATCTTTGTCTTTGTGTCTACACGATGGGAGATCTTTGTCTTTGTCTCTACACGTTGGGAGATCTTTGTCTTTGTGTCTACACGTTGTGAGATCTTTGTCTTTGTGTCTACACGTTGTGAGATCTTTGTCTTTGTTTCTACACGATGGGAGATCTTTGTCTTTGTGTCTACACGATGTGAGATCTTTGTCTTTGTGTCTACACGATGGGAGATCTTTGTCTTTGTGTCTACACATTGGGAGATCTTTGTCTTTGTGTCTACACGATGGGAGATCTTTGTCTTTGTCTCTACACGTTGGGAGATCTTTGTCTTTGTGTCTACACGTTGTGAGATCTTTGTCTTTGTGTCTACACGTTGTGAGATCTTTGTCTTTGTGTCTACACGATGGGAGATCTTTGTCTTTGTGTCTACACGATGTGAGATCTTTGTCTTTGTGTCTACACGATGGGAGATCTTTGTCTTTGTGTCTACACATTGGGAGATCTTTGTCTTTGTCTCTACACGATGGGAGATCTTTGTCTTTGTGTCTACACGTTGTGAGATCTTTGTCTTTGTCTCTACACGATGGGAGATATTTGTCTTTGTGTCTACACGATGGGAGATCTTTGTCTTTGTGTCTACACGTTGGGAGATCTTTGTCTTTGTGTCTACACATTGGGAGATCTTTGTCTTTGTCTCTACACGATGGGAGATCTTTGTCTTTGTGTCTACACGTTGTGAGATCTTTGTCTTTGTGTCTACACGTTGTGAGATCTTTGTCTTTGTGTCTACACGTTGGGAGATCTTTGTCTTTGTGTCTACACGTTGTGAGATCTTTGTCTTTGTGTCTACACATTGTGAGATCTTTGTCTTTGTGTCTACACGTTGTGAGATCTTTGTCTTTGTGTCTACACGATGTGAGATCTTTGTCTTTGTCTCTACACGTTGTGAGATCTTTGTCTTTGTGTCTACACGATGTGAGATCTTTGTCTTTGTGTCTACACGTTGTGAGATCTTTGTCTTTGTCTCTACACGTTGTGAGATATTTGTCTTTGTCTCTACACGTTGGGAGATCTTTGTCTTTGTCTCTACACGATGGGAGATCTTTGTCTTTGTCTCTACACGATGGGAGATCTTTGTCTTTGTGTCTACACGATGGGAGATCTTTGTCTTTGTCTCTACACGTTGTGAGATCTTTGTCTTTGTGTCTACACGATGGGAGATCTTTGTCTTTGTGTCTACACGTTGTGAGATCTTTGTCTTTGTCTCTACACGATGTGAAATCTTTGTCTTTGTGTCTACACGATGGGAGATCTTTGTCTTTGTGTCTACACGTTGTGAGATCTTTGTCTTTGTCTCTACACGATGGGAGATCTTTGTCTTTGTCTCTACACGATGTGAGATCTTTGTCTTTGTGTCTACACGATGGGAGATCTTTGTCTTTGTCTCTATACGTTGGGAGATATTTGTCTTTGTCTCTACACGTTGTGAGATCTTTGTCTGTGTCTCTACACGAGGTGAGATCTTTGTCTTTGTGTCTACACGATGGGAGATCTTTGTCTTTGTGTCTACACGTTGGGAGATCTTTGTCTTTGTCTCTACACGTTGGGAGATCTTTGTCTTTGTCTCTACACGATGGGAGATCTTTGTCTTTGTCTCTACACGTTGTGAGATCTTTGTCTTTGTCTCTACACGTTGGAAGATCTTTGTCTTTGTCTCTACACATTGTGAGATCTTTGTCTTTGTGTCTACACGTTGTGAGATCTTTGTCTTTGTGTCTACATGATGTGAGATCTTTGTCTTTGTGTCTACACGTTGTGAGATCTTTGTCTTTGTGTCTACACGATGTGAGATCTTTGTCTTTGTGTCTACAGGTTGTGAGATCTTTGTCTTTGTGTCTACACGTTGTGAGATCTTTGTCTTTGTGTCTACACGTTGTGAGATCTTTGTCTTTGTGTCTACACGATGGGAGATCTTTGTCTTTGTGTCTACACGTTGGGAGATCTTTGTCTTTGTCTCTACACGATGGGAGATCTTTGTTTTTGTGTCTACACGTTGTGAGATCTTTGTCTTTGTGTCTACACGATGGGAGATCTTTGTCTTTGTGTCTACACGTTGTGAGATCTCTGTCTTTGTGTCTACACGATGTGAGATCTTTGTCTTTGTCTCTACACGATGGGAGATCTTTGTCTTTGTCTCTACACGATGGGAGATCTTTGTCTTTGTGTCTACACGTTGTGAGATCTTTGTCTTTGTCTCTACACGATGGGAGATCTTTGTCTTTGTCTCTACACGTTGGGAGATCTTTGTCTTTGTGTCTACACAATGTGAGATCTTTGTCTTTGTGTCTACACGTTGGGAGATCTTTGTCTTTGTCTCTACACATTGTGAGATCTTTGTCTTTGTGTCTACACGTTGTGAGATCTTTGTCTTTGTGTCTACATGATGGGAGATCTTTGTCTTTGTGACTACACGTTGTGAGATCTTTGTCTTTGTGTCTACACGTTGGGAGATCTTTGTCTTTGTCTCTACACGTTGGGAGATCTTTGTCTTTGTGACTACACGTTGTGAGATCTTTGTCTTTGTCTCTACACGTTGGGAGATCTTTGTCTTTGTGTCTACACGTTGGGAGATCTTTGTCTTTTTGTCTACACATTGTGAGATATTTGTCTTTGTGTCTACACGTTGTGATATCTTTGTCTTTGTGTCTACACGTTGGGAGATCTTTGTCTTTGTCTCTACACATTGTGAGATCTTTGTCTTTGTGTCTACACGTTGTGAGATCTTTGTCTTTGTGTCTACATGATGTGAGATCTTTGTCTTTGTGTCTACACGTTGTGAGATCTTTGTCTTTGTGTCTACACGATGTGAGATCTTTGTCTTTGTGTCTACAGGTTGTGAGATCTTTGTCTTTGTGTCTACACGTTGGGAGATCTTTGTCTTTGTCTCTGCACGATGGGAGATCTTTGTTTTTGTGTCTACACGTTGTGAGATCTTTGTCTTTGTGTCTACACGATGGGAGATCTTTGTCTTTGTGTCTACACGTTGTGAGATCTTTGTCTTTGTGTCTACACGATGTGAGATCTTTGTCTTTGTCTCTACACGATGGGAGATCTTTGTCTTTGTCTCTACACGATGGGAGATCTTTGTCTTTGTGTCTACACGTTGTGAGATCTTTGTCTTTGTCTCTACACGATGGGAGATCTTTGTCTTTGTCTCTACACGTTGGGAGATCTTTGTCTTTGTGTCTACACGATGTGAGATCTTTGTCTTTGTCTCTACACGTTGTGAGATCTTTGTCTTTGTCTCTACACGATGGGAGATCTTTGTCTTTGTGACTACACGTTGTGAAATCTTTGTCTTTGTGTCTACACGTTGGGAGATCTTTGTCTTTGTCTCTACACGTTGGGAGATCTTTGTCTTTGTGACTACACGTTGTGAGATCTTTGTCTTTGTCTCTACACGTTGGGAGATCTTTGTCTTTGTGTCTACACGTTGGGAGATCTTTGTCTTTGTGTCTACACATTGTGAGATATTTGTCTTTGTGTCTAGACGTTGTGATATCTTTGTCTCTGTGTCTACAGGTTGGGAGATCTTTGTCTTTGTGTCTACACGTTGGGAGATCTTTGTCTTTGTGTCTACACATTGGGAGATCTTTGTCTTTGTCTCTACACGTTGGGAGATCTTTGTCTTTGTCTCTACACGATGGGAGATCTTTGTCTTTGTCTCTACACGTTGGGAGATCTTTGTCTTTGTGTCTACACGTTGTGAGATCTTTGTCTTTGTGTCTACACGATGGGAGATCTTTGTCTTTGTGTCTACACGTTGTGAGATCTTTGTCTTTGTCTCTACACGATGTGAAATCTTTGTCTTTGTGTCTACACGATGGGAGATCTTTGTCTTTGTGTCTACACGTTGTGAGATCTTTGTCTTTGTCTCTACACGATGGGAGATCTTTGTCTTTGTCTCTACACGTTGTGAGATCTTTGTCTTTGTCTCTACACGTTGGAAGATCTTTGTCTTTGTCTCTACACATTGTGAGATCTTTGTCTTTGTGTCTACACGTTGTGAGATCTTTGTCTTTGTGTCTACATGATGTGAGATCTTTGTCTTTGTGTCTACACGTTGTGAGATCTTTGTCTTTGTGTCTACACGATGTGAGATCTTTGTCTTTGTGTCTACAGGTTGTGAGATCTTTGTCTTTGTGTCTACACGTTGTGAGATCTTTGTCTTTGTGTCTACACGTTGTGAGATCTTTGTCTTTGTGTCTACACGATGGGAGATCTTTGTCTTTGTGTCTACACGTTGGGAGATCTTTGTCTTTGTCTCTACACGATGGGAGATCTTTGTTTTTGTGTCTACACGTTGTGAGATCTTTGTCTTTGTGTCTACACGATGGGAGATCTTTGTCTTTGTGTCTACACGTTGTGAGATCTCTGTCTTTGTGTCTACACGATGTGAGATCTTTGTCTTTGTCTCTACACGATGGGAGATCTTTGTCTTTGTCTCTACACGATGGGAGATCTTTGTCTTTGTGTCTACACGTTGTGAGATCTTTGTCTTTGTCTCTACACGATGGGAGATCTTTGTCTTTGTCTCTACACGTTGGGAGATCTTTGTCTTTGTGTCTACACAATGTGAGATCTTTGTCTTTGTGTCTACACGTTGGGAGATCTTTGTCTTTGTCTCTACACATTGTGAGATCTTTGTCTTTGTGTCTACACGTTGTGAGATCTTTGTCTTTGTGTCTACATGATGGGAGATCTTTGTCTTTGTGACTACACGTTGTGAGATCTTTGTCTTTGTGTCTACACGTTGGGAGATCTTTGTCTTTGTCTCTACACGTTGGGAGATCTTTGTCTTTGTGACTACACGTTGTGAGATCTTTGTCTTTGTCTCTACACGTTGGGAGATCTTTGTCTTTGTGTCTACACGTTGGGAGATCTTTGTCTTTGTGTCTACACATTGTGAGATATTTGTCTTTGTGTCTACACGTTGTGATATCTTTGTCTTTGTGTCTACACGTTGGGAGATCTTTGTCTTTGTCTCTACACATTGTGAGATCTTTGTCTTTGTGTCTACACGTTGTGAGATCTTTGTCTTTGTGTCTACATGATGTGAGATCTTTGTCTTTGTGTCTACACGTTGTGAGATCTTTGTCTTTG
Organism: Petromyzon marinus; assembly: GCF_048934315.1. Classification (NCBI taxonomy): domain Eukaryota; kingdom Metazoa; phylum Chordata; class Hyperoartia; order Petromyzontiformes; family Petromyzontidae; genus Petromyzon; species Petromyzon marinus. The sequence goes on from NW_027423253.1 coordinate 27,523, forward strand.
TGTCTACACGATGTGAGATCTTTGTCTTTGTGTCTACAGGTTGTGAGATCTTTGTCTTTGTGTCTACACGTTGGGAGATCTTTGTCTTTGTCTCTACACGATGGGAGATCTTTGTTTTTGTGTCTACACGTTGTGAGATCTTTGTCTTTGTGTCTACACGATGGGAGATCTTTGTCTTTGTGTCTACACGTTGTGAGATCTTTGTCTTTGTGTCTACACGATGTGAGATCTTTGTCTTTGTCTCTACACGATGGGAGATCTTTGTCTTTGTCTCTACACGATGGGAGATCTTTGTCTTTGTGTCTACACGTTGTGAGATCTTTGTCTTTGTCTCTACACGATGGGAGATCTTTGTCTTTGTCTCTACACGTTGGGAGATCTTTGTCTTTGTGTCTACACGATGTGAGATCTTTGTCTTTGTCTCTACACGTTGTGAGATCTTTGTCTTTGTCTCTACACGATGGGAGATCTTTGTCTTTGTGACTACACGTTGTGAAATCTTTGTCTTTGTGTCTACACGTTGGGAGATCTTTGTCTTTGTCTCTACACGTTGGGAGATCTTTGTCTTTGTGACTACACGTTGTGAGATCTTTGTCTTTGTCTCTACACGTTGGGAGATCTTTGTCTTTGTGTCTACACGTTGGGAGATCTTTGTCTTTGTGTCTACACATTGTGAGATATTTGTCTTTGTGTCTAGACGTTGTGATATCTTTGTCTTTGTGTCTACAGGTTGGGAGATCTTTGTCTTTGTGTCTACACGTTGGGAGATCTTTGTCTTTGTGTCTACACATTGGGAGATCTTTGTCTTTGTCTCTACACGTTGGGAGATCTTTGTCTTTGTCTCTACACGATGGGAGATCTTTGTCTTTGTCTCTACACGTTGGGAGATCTTTGTCTTTGTGTCTACACGATGGGAGATCTTTGTCTTTGTGTCTACACGATGGGAGATCTTTATCTTTGTGTCTACACGATGGGAGATCTTTGTCTTTGTGTCTACACGATGGGAGATCTTTGTCTCTGTCTCTACACGTTGTGAGATCTTTGTCTTTGTGTCTACACGTTGTGAGATCTTTGTCTTTGTGTCTACACGTTGTGAGATCTTTGTCTTTGTGTCTACACGATGGGAGATCTTTGTCTTTGTGTCTACACGTTGGGAGATCTTTGTCTTTGTCTCTACACGATGGGAGATCTTTGTCTTTGTGTCTACACGTTGGGAGATCTTTGTCTTTGTCTCTACACGTTGGGAGATCTTTGTCTTTGTCTCTACACGATGGGAGATCTTTGTCTTTGTCTCTACACGTTGTGAGATCTTTGTCTTTGTCTCTACACGTTGGGAGATCTTTGTCTTTGTCTCTACACATTGTGAGATCTTTGTCTTTGTGTCTGCACGTTGTGAGATCTTTGTCTTTGTGTCTACATGATGTGAGATCTTTGTCTTTGTGTCTACACGTTGTGAGATCTTTGTCTTTGTGTCTACACGATGTGAGATCTTTGTCTTTGTGTCTACAGGTTGTGAGATCTTTGTCTTTGTGTCTACACGTTGTGAGATCTTCGTCTTTGTGTCTACACGTTGTGAGATCTTTGTCTTTGTGTCTACACGATGGGAGATCTTTGTCTTTGTGTCTACACGTTGGGAGATCTTTGTCTTTGTCTCTACACGATGGGAGATCTTTGTTTTTGTGTCTACACGTTGTGAGATCTTTGTCTTTGTGTCTACACGATGGGAGATCTTTGTCTTTGTGTCTACACGTTGTGAGATCTTTGTCTTTGTGTCTACACGATGTGAGATCTTTGTCTTTGTCTCTACACGATGGGAGATCTTTGTCTTTGTCTCTACACGATGGGAGATCTTTGTCTTTGTGTCTACACGTTGTGAGATCTTTGTCTTTGTCTCTACACGATGGGAGATCTTTGTCTTTGTCTCTACACGTTGGGAGATCTTTGTCTTTGTGTCTACACAATGTGAGATCTTTGTCTTTGTGTCTACACGTTGGGAGATCTTTGTCTTTGTCTCTACACATTGTGAGATCTTTGTCTTTGTGTCTACACGTTGTGAGATCTTTGTCTTTGTGTCTACATGATGGGAGATCTTTTTCTTTGTGACTACACGTTGTGAGATCTTTGTCTTTGTGTCTACACGTTGGGAGATCTTTGTCTTTGTGTCTACACGTTGGGAGATCTTTGTCTTTGTGTCTACACATTGTGAGATATTTGTCTTTGTGTCTACACGTTGTGATATCTTTGTCTTTGTGTCTACACGTTGGGAGATCTTTGTCTTTGTCTCTACACATTGTGAGATCTTTGTCTTTGTGTCTACACGTTGTGAGATCTTTGTCTTTGTGTCTACATGATGTGAGATCTTTGTCTTTGTGTCTACACGTTGTGAGATCTTTGTCTTTGTGTCTACACGATGTGAGATCTTTGTCTTTGTGTCTACAGGTTGTGAGATCTTTGTCTTTGTGTCTACACGTTGTGAGATCTTTGTCTTTGTGTCTACACGTTGTGAGATCTTTGTCTTTGTGTCTACACGATGGGAGATCTTTGTCTTTGTGTCTACACGTTGGGAGATCTTTGTCTTTGTCTCTACACGATGGGAGATCTTTGTTTTTGTGTCTACACGTTGTGAGATCTTTGTCTTTGTCTCTACACGATGGGAGATCTTTGTCTTTGTGTCTACACGTTGTGAGATCTTTGTCTTTGTCTCTACACGATGGGAGATCTTTGTCTTTGTCTCTACACGTTGGGAGATCTTTGTCTTTGTGTCTACACGATGTGAGATCTTTGTCTTTGTCTCTACACGTTGTGAGGTCTTTGTCTTTGTCTCTACACGATGGGAGATCTTTGTCTTTGTGACTACACGTTGTGAAATCTTTGTCTTTGTGTCTACACGTTGGGAGATCTTTGTCTTTGTCTCTACACGTTGGGAGATCTTTGTCTTTGTGACTACACGTTGTGAGATCTTTGTCTTTGTCTCTACACGTTGGGAGATCTTTGTCTTTGTGTCTACACGTTGGGAGATCTTTGTCTTTGTGTCTACACATTGTGAGATATTTGTCTTTGTGTCTACACGTTGTGATATCTTTGTCTTTGTGTCTACACGTTGGGAGATCTTTGTCTTTGTGTCTACACGTTGGGAGATCTTTGTCTTTGTGTCTACACATTGGGAGATCTTTGTCTTTGTCTCTACACGTTGGGAGATCTTTGTCTTTGTCTCTACACGATGGGAGATCTTTGTCTTTGTCTCTACACGTTGGGAGATCTTTGTCTTTGTGTCTACACGATGGGAGATCTTTGTCTTTGTGTCTACACGATGGGAGATCTTTGTCTTTGTGTCTACACGATGGGAGATCTTTGTCTTTGTGTCTACACGATGGGAGATCTTTGTCTCTGTCTCTACACGTTGTGAGATCTTTGTCTTTGTGTCTACACGTTGTGAGATCTTTGTCTTTGTGTCTACACGTTGTGAGATCTTTGTCTTTGTGTCTACACGATGGGAGATCTTTGTCTTTGTGTCTACACGTTGGGAGATCTTTGTCTTTGTCTCTACACGATGGGAGATCTTTGTTTTTGTGTCTACACGTTGTGAGATCTTTGTCTTTGTGTCTACACGATGGGAGATCTTTGTCTTTGTGTCTACACGTTGTGAGATCTTTGTCTTTGTCTCTACACGTTGTGAGATCTTTGTCTTTGTCTCTACACGTTGTGAGATCTTTGTCTTTGTGTCTACACGATGGGAGATCTTTGTCTTTGTGTCTACACGATGTGAGATCTTTGTCTTTGTGTCTACACGTTGGGAGATCTTTGTCTTTGTGTCTACACGTTGTGAGATCTTTGTCTTTGTGTCTACACGTTGGGAGATCTTTGTCTTTGTGTCTACACGATGGGAGATCTTTGTCTTTGTCTCTACACGTTGGGAGATCTTTGTCTTTGTGTCTACACGTTGTGAGATCTTTGTCTTTGTGTCTACACGTTGTGAGATCTTTGTCTTTGTGTCTACACGATGGGAGATCTTTGTCTTTGTCTCTACACGTTGGGAGATCTTTGTCTTTGTCTCTACACATTGTGAGATCTTTGTCTTTGTGTCTACACGTTGTGAGATCTTTGTCTTTGTGTCTACATGATGTGAGATCTTTGTATTTGTGTCTACACGTTGTGAGATCTTTGTCTTTGTGTCTACACGATGTGAGATCTTTGTCTTTGTGTCTACAGGTTGTGAGATCTTTGTCTTTGTGTCTACACGTTGTGAGATCTTTGTCTTTGTGTCTACACGTTGTGAGATCTTTGTCTTTGTGTCTACACGATGGGAGATCTTTGTCTTTGTGTCTACACGTTGGGAGATCTTTGTCTTTGTCTCTACACGATGGGAGATCTTTGTTTTTGTGTCTACACGTTGTGAGATCTTTGTCTTTGTGTCTACACGATGTGAGATCTTTGTCTTTGTCTCTACACGATGGGAGATCTTTGTCTTTGTCTCTACACGATGGGAGATCTTTGTCTTTGTGTCTACACGTTGTGAGATCTTTGTCTTTGTCTCTACACGATGGGAGATCTTTGTCTTTGTCTCTACACGTTGGGAGATCTTTGTCTTTGTGTCTACACAATGTGAGATCTTTGTTTTTGTCTCTACACGTTGTGAGATCTTTGTCTTTGTCTCTACACGATGGGAGATCTTTGTCTTTGTGACTACACGTTGTGAGATCTTTGTCTTTGTGTCTACACGTTGGGAGATCTTTGTCTTTGTCTCTACACGTTGGGAGATCTTTGTCTTTGTGACTACACGTTGTGAGATCTTTGTCTTTGTCTCTACACGTTGGGAGATCTTTGTCTTTGTGTCTACACGTTGGGAGATCTTTGTCTTTGTGTCTACACATTGTGAGATATTTGTCTTTGTGTCTACACGTTGTGATATCTTTGTCTTTGTGTCTACACGATGGGAGATCTTTGTCTTTGTCTCTACACGTTGGGAGATCTTTGTCTTTGTGTCTACACGATGGGAGATCTTTGTCTTTGTGTCTACACGATGTGAGATCTTTGTCTTTGTGTCTACACGTTGGGAGATCTTTGTCTTTGTGTCTACACGTTGTGAGATCTTTGTCTTTGTGTCTACACGTTGGGAGATCTTTGTCTTTGTGTCTACACGATGGGAGATCTTTGTCTTTGTCTCTACACGTTGGGAGATCTTTGTCTTTGTGTCTACACGTTGTGAGATCTTTGTCTTTGTGTCTACACGTTGTGAGATCTTTGTCTTTGTGTCTACACGATGGGAGATCTTTGTCTTTGTCTCTACACGTTGTGAGATCTTTGTTTTTGTCTCTACACGTTGGGAGATCTTTGTCTTTGTCTCTACACATTGTGAGATCTTTGTCTTTGTGTCTACACGTTGTGAGATCTTTGTCTTTGTGTCTACATGATGTGAGATCTTTGTCTTTGTGTCTATACGTTGTGAGATCTTTGTCTTTGTGTCTACACGATGTGAGATCTTTGTCTTTGTGTCTACAAGTTGTGAGATCTTTGTCTTTGTGTCTACACGTTGTGAGATCTTTGTCTTTGTGTCTACACGTTGTAAGATCTTTGTCTTTGTGTCTACACGATGGGAGATCTTTGTCTTTGTGTCTACACGTTGGGAGATCTTTGTCTTTGTCTCTACACGATGGGAGATCTTTGTTTTTGTGTCTACACGTTGTGAGATCTTTGTCTTTGTGTCTACACGATGGGAGATCTTTGTCTTTGTGTCTACACGTTGTGAGATCTTTGTCTTTGTGTCTACACGATGTGAGATCTTTGTCTTTGTCTCTACACGATGGGAGATCTTTGTCTTTGTCTCTACACGATGGGAGATCTTTGTCTTTGTGTCTACACGTTGTGAGATCTTTGTCTTTGTCTCTACACGATGGGAGATCTTTGTCTTTGTCTCTACACGTTGGGAGATCTTTGTCTTTGTGTCTACACAATGTGAGATCTTTGTTTTTGTCTCTACACGTTGTGAGATCTTTGTCTTTGTCTCTACACGATGGGAGATCTTTGTCTTTGTGACTACACGTTGTGAGATCTTTGTCTTTGTGTCTACACGTTGGGAGATCTTTGTCTTTGTCTCTACACGTTGGGAGATCTTTGTCTTTGTGACTACACGTTGTGAGATCTTTGTCTTTGTCTCTACACGTTGGGAGATCTTTGTCTTTGTGTCTACACGTTGGGAGATCTTTGTCTTTGTGTCTACACATTGTGAGATATTTGTCTTTATGTCTACACGTTGTGATATCTTTGTCTTTGTGTCTACACGTTGGGAGATCTTTGTTTTTGTCTCTGCACATTGTGAGATCTTTGTCTTTGTGTCTACACGTTGTGAGATCTTTATCTTTGTGTCTACATGATGTGAGATCTTTGTCTTTGTGTCTACACGTTGTGAGATCTTTGTCTTTGTGTCTACACGATGTGAGATCTTTGTCTTTGTGTCTACACGATGGGAGATCTTTGTCTTTGTGTCTACACGTTGGGAGATCTTTGTCTTTGTCTCTACACGATGGGAGATCTTTGCTTTTGTGTCTACACGTTGTGAGATCTTTGTCTTTGTGTCTACACGATGGGAGATCTTTGTCTTTGTGTCTACACGTTGTGAGATCTTTGTCTTTGTCTCTACACGTTGTGAGATCTTTGTCTTTGTCTCTACACGTTGTGAGATCTTTGTCTTTGTGTCTACACGATGGGAGATCTTTGTCTTTGTGTCTACACGATGTGAGATCTTTGTCTTTGTGTCTACACGTTGGGAGATCTTTGTCTTTGTGTCTACACGTTGTGAGATCTTTGTCTTTGTGTCTACACGTTGGGAGATCTTTGTCTTTGTGTCTACACGATGGGAGATCTTTGTCTTTGTCTCTACACGTTGGGAGATCTTTGTCTTTGTGTCTACACGTTGTGAGATCTTTGTCTTTGTGTCTACACGTTGTGAGATCTTTGTCTTTGTGTCTACACGTTGTGAGATCTTTGTCTTTGTGTCTACACGTTGGGAGATCTTTGTCTTTGTGTCTACACGTTGTGAGATCTTTGTCTTTGTGTCTACACGTTGTGAGATCTTTGTCTTTGTGTCTACACGATGGGAGATCTTTGTCTTTGTGTCTACACGTTGGGAGATCTTTGTCTTTGTCTCTACACGATGGGAGATCTTTGTCTTTGTGTCTACACGATGGGAGATCTTTGTCTTTGTGTCTACACGTTGTGAGATCTTTGTCTTTGTCTCTACACGTTGTGAGATCTTTGTCTTTGTGTCTACACGATGGGAGATCTTTGTCTTTGTGTCTACACGATGTGAGATCTTTGTCTTTGTGTCTACACGTTGGGAGATCTTTGTCTTTGTGTCTACACGTTGTGAGATCTTTGTCTTTGTGTCTACACGTTGGGAGATCTTTGTCTTTGTGTCTACACGATGGGAGATCTTTGTCTTTGTCTCTACACGTTGGGAGATCTTTGTCTTTGTGTCTACACGTTGTGAGATCTTTGTCTTTGTGTCTACACGTTGTGAGATCTTTGTCTTTGTGTCTACACGATGGGAGATCTTTGTCTTTGTGTTTACACGATGTGAGATCTTTGTCTTTGTGTCTACACGATGGGAGATCTTTGTCTTTGTGTCTACACATTGGGAGATCTTTGTCTTTGTCTCTACACGATGGGAGATCTTTGTCTTTGTGTCTACACGTTGTGAGATCTTTGTCTTTGTCTCTACACGATGGGAGATATTTGTCTTTGTGTCTACACGATGGGAGATCTTTGTCTTTGTGTCTACACGTTGGGAGATCTTTGTCTTTGTGTCTACACATTGGGAGATCTTTGTCTTTGTCTCTACACGATGGGAGATCTTTGTCTTTGTGTCTACACTTTGTGAGATCTTTGACTTTGTGTCTACACGTTGTGAGATCTTTGTCTTTGTGTCTACACGTTGGGAGATCTTTGTCTTTGTCTCTACACGTTGTGAGATCTTTGTCTTTGTGTCTACACATTGTGAGATCTTTGTCTTTGTGTCTACACGTTGTGAGATCTTTGTCTTTGTGTCTACACGATGTGAGATCTTTGTCTTTGTCTCTACACGTTGTGAGATCTTTGTCTTTGTGTCTACACGATGTGAGATCTTTGTCTTTGTGTCTACACGTTGTGAGATCTTTGTCTTTGTCTCTACACGTTGTGAGATATTTGTCTTTGTCTCTACACGTTGGGAGATCTTTGTCTTTGTCTCTACACGATGGGAGATCTTTGTCTTTGTCTCTACACGATGGGAGATCTTTGTCTTTGTGTCTACACGATGGGAGATCTTTGTCTTTGTCTCTACACGTTGTGAGATCTTTGTCTTTGTGTCTACACGATGGGAGATCTTTGTCTTTGTGTCTACACGTTGTGAGATCTTTGTCTTTGTCTCTACACGATGTGAAATCTTTGTCTTTGTGTCTACACGATGGGAGATCTTTGTCTTTGTGTCTACACGTTGTGAGATCTTTGTCTTTGTCTCTACACGATGGGAGATCTTTGTCTTTGTCTCTACACGATGTGAGATCTTTGTCTTTGTGTCTACACGATGGGAGATCTTTGTCTTTGTCTCTATACGTTGGGAGATCTTTGTCTTTGTCTCTACACGTTGTGAGATCTTTGTCTGTGTCTCTACACGATGTGAGATCTTTGTCTTTGTGTCTACACGATGGGAGATCTTTGTCTTTGTGTCTACACGTTGGGAGATCTTTGTCTTTGTCTCTACACGTTGGGAGATCTTTGTCTTTGTCTCTACACGATGGGAGATCTTTGTCTTTGTCTCTACACGTTGTGAGATCTTTGTCTTTGTCTCTACACGTTGGGAGATCTTTGTCTTTGTCTCTACACATTGTGAGATCTTTTTCTTTGTGTCTACACGTTGTGAGATCTTTGTCTTTGTGTCTACATGATGTGAGATCTTTGTCTTTGTGTCTACACGTTGTGAGATCTTTGTCTTTGTGTCTACACGATGTGAGATCTTTGTCTTTGTGTCTACAGGTTGTGAGATCTTTGTCTTTGTGTCTACACGTTGTGAGATCTTTGTCTTTGTGTCTACACGTTGTGAGATCTTTGTCTTTGTGTCTACACGATGGGAGATCTTTGTCTTTGTGTCTACACGTTGGGAGATCTTTGTCTTTGTCTCTACACGATGGGAGATCTTTGTTTTTGTGTCTACACGTTGTGAGATCTTTGTCTTTGTGTCTACACGATGGGAGATCTTTGTCTTTGTGTCTACACGTTGTGAGATCTTTGTCTTTGTGTCTACACGATGTGAGATCTTTGTCTTTGTCTCTACACGATGGGAGATATTTGTCTTTGTCTCTACACGATGGGAGATCTTTGTCTTTGTGTCTACACGTTGTGAGATCTTTGTCTTTGTCTCTACACGATGGGAGATCTTTGTCTTTGTCTCTACACGTTGGGAGATCTTTGTCTTTGTGTCTACACGATGTGAGATCTTTGTCTTTGTCTCTACACGTTGTGAGATCTTTGTCTTTGTCTCTACACGATGGGAGATCTTTGTCTTTGTGACTACACGTTGTGAGATCTTTGTCTTTGTGTCTACACGTTGGGAGATCTTTGTCTTTGTCTCTACACGTTGGGAGATCTTTGTCTTTGTGACTACACGTTGTGAGATCTTTGTCTTTGTCTCTACACGTTGGGAGATCTTTGTCTTTGTGTCTACACGTTGGGAGATCTTTGTCTTTGTGTCTACACATTGTGAGATATTTGTCTTTGTGTCTACACGTTGTGATATCTTTGTCTTTGTGTCTACACGTTGGGAGATCTTTGTCTTTGTGTCTACACGTTGGGAGATCTTTGTCTTTGTGTCTACACATTGGGAGATCTTTGTCTTTGTCTCTACACGTTGGGAGATCTTTGTCTTTGTCTCTACACGATGGGAGATCTTTGTCTTTGTCTCTACACGTTGGGAGATCTTTGTCTTTGTGTCTACACGATGGGAGATCTTTGTCTTTGTGTCTACACGATGGGAGATCTTTGTTTTTGTGTCTACACGATGGGAGATCTTTGTCTTTGTGTCTACACGATGGGAGATCTTTGTCTCTGTCTCTACACGTTGTGAGATCTTTGTCTTTGTGTCTACACGTTGTGAGATCTTTGTCTTTGTGTCTACACGTTGTGAGATCTTTGTCTTTGTGTCTACACGATGGAAGATCTTTGTCTTTGTGTCTACACGTTGGGAGATCTTTGTCTTTGTCTCTACACGATGGGAGATCTTTGTTTTTGTGTCTACACGTTGTGAGATCTTTGTCTTTGTGTCTACACGATGGGAGATCTTTGTCTTTGTGTCTACACGTTGTGAGATCTTTGTCTTGGTCTCTACACGTTGTGAGATCTTTGTCTTTGTCTCTACACGTTGTGAGATCTTTGTCTTTGTGTCTACACGATGGGAGATCTTTGTCTTTGTGTCTACACGATGTGAGATCTTTGTCTTTGTGTCTACACGTTGGGAGATCTTTGTCTTTGTGTCTACACGTTGTGAGATCTTTGTCTTTGTGTCTACACGTTGGGAGATCTTTGTCTTTGTGTCTACACGATGGGAGATCTTTGTCTTTGTCTCTACACGTTGGGAGATCTTTGTCTTTGTGTCTACACGTTGTGAGATCTTTGTCTTTGTGTCTACACGTTGTGAGATCTTTGTCTTTGTGTCTACACGATGGGAGATCTTTGTCTTTGTCTCTACACGTTGTGAGATCTTTGTCTTTGTCTCTACACGTTGGGAGATCTTTGTCTTTGTCTCTACACATTGTGAGATCTTTGTCTTTGTGTCTACACGTTGTGAGATCTTTGTCTTTGTGTCTACATGATGTGAGATCTTTGTCTTTGTGTCTACACGTTGTGAGATCTTTGTCTTTGTGTCTACACGATGTGAGATCTTTGTATTTGTGTCTACAGGTTGTGAGATCTTTGTCTTTGTGTCTACACGTTGTGAGATCTTTGTCTTTGTGTCTACACGTTGTGAGATCTTTGTCTTTGTGTCTACACGATGGGAGATCTTTGTCTTTGTGTCTACACGTTGGGAGATCTTTGTCTTTGTCTCTACACGATGGGAGATCTTTGTTTTTGTGTCTACACGTTGTGAGATCTTTGTCTTTGTGTCTACACGATGGGAGATCTTTGTCTTTGTGTCTACACGTTGTGAGATCTTTGTCTTTGTGTCTACACGATGTGAGATCTTTGTCTTTGTCTCTACACGATGGGAGATCTTTGTCTTTGTCTCTACACGATGGGAGATCTTTGTCTTTGTGTCTACACGTTGTGAGATCTTTGTCTTTGTCTCTACACGATGGGAGATCTTTGTCTTTGTGACTACACGTTGTGAGATCTTTGTCTTTGTGTCTACACGTTGGGAGATCTTTGTCTTTGTCTCTACACGTTGGGAGATCTTTGTCTTTGTGACTACACGTTGTGAGATCTTTGTCTTTGTCTCTACACGTTGGGAGATCTTTGTCTTTGTGTCTACACGTTGGGAGATCTTTGTCTTTGTGTCTACACATTGTGAGATATTTGTCTTTGTGTCTACACGTTGTGATATCTTTGTCTTTGTGTCTACACGATGGGAGATCTTTGTCTTTGTGTCTACACGATGGGAGATCTTTGTCTTTGTGTCTACACGATGTGAGATCTTTGTCTTTGTGTCTACACGTTGGGAGATCTTTGTCTTTGTGTCTACACGTTGTGAGATCTTTGTCTTTGTGTCTACACGTTGGGAGATCTTTGTCTTTGTGTCTACACAATGGGAGATCTTTGTCTTTGTCTCTACACGTTGGGAGATCTTTGTCTTTGTGTCTACACGTTGTGAGATCTTTGTCTTTGTGTCTACACGTTGTGAGATCTTTGTCTTTGTGTCTACACGATGGGAGATCTTTGTCTTTGTCTCTACACGTTGTGAGATCTTTGTCTTTGTCTCTACACGTTGGGAGATCTTTGTCTTTGTCTCTACACATTGTGAGATCTTTGTCTTTGTGTCTACACGTTGTGAGATCTTTGTCTTTGTGTCTACATGATGTGAGATCTTTGTCTTTGTGTCTATACGTTGTGAGATCTTTGTCTTTGTGTCTACACGATGTGAGATCTTTGTCTTTGTGTCTACAAGTTGTGAGATCTTTGTCTTTGTGTCTACACGTTGCGAGATCTTTGTCTTTGTGTCTACACGTTGTGAGATCTTTGTCTTTGTGTCTACACGATGGGAGATCTTTGTCTTTGTGTCTACACGTTGGGAGATCTTTGTCTTTGTCTCTACACGATGGGAGATCTTTGTTTTTGTGTCTACACGTTGTGAGATCTTTGTCTTTGTGTCTACACGATGGGAGATCTTTGTCTTTGTGTCTACACGTTGTGAGATCTTTGTCTTTGTGTCTACACGATGTGAGGTCTTTGTCTCTACACGATGGGAGATCTTTGTCTTTGTCTCTACACGATGGGAGATCTTTGTCTTTGTGTCTACACGTTGTGAGATCTTCGTCTTTGTCTCTACACGATGGGAGATCTTTGTCTTTGTCTCTACACGTTGGGAGATCTTTGTCTTTGTGTCTACACAATGTGAGATCTTTGTTTTTGTCTCTACACGTTGTGAGATCTTTGTCTTTGTCTCTACACGATGGGAGATCTTTGTCTTTGTGACTACACGTTGTGAGATCTTTGTCTTTGTGTCTACACGTTGGGAGATCTTTGTCTTTGTCTCTACACGTTGGGAGATCTTTGTCTTTGTGACTACACGTTGTGAGATCTTTGTCTTTGTCTCTACACGTTGGGAGATATTTGTCTTTGTGTCTACACGTTGGGAGATCTTTGTCTTTGTGTCTACACATTGTGAGATATTTGTCTTTGTGTCTACACGTTGTGATATCTTTGTCTTTGTGTCTACACGTTGGGAGATCTTTGTCTTTGTCTCTACACATTGTGAGATCTTTGTCTTTGTGTCTACACGTTGTGAGATCTTTGTCTTTGTGTCTACATGATGTGAGATCTTTGTCTTTGTGTCTACACGTTGTGAGATCTTTGTCTTTGTGTCTACACGATGTGAGATCTTTGTCTTTGTGTCTACACGATGGGAGATCTTTGTCTTTGTGTCTACACGTTGGGAGATCTTTGTCTTTGTCTCTACACGATGGGAGATCTTTGTTTTTGTGTCTACACGTTGTGAGATCTTTGTCTTTGTGTCTACACGATGGGAGATCTTTGTCTTTGTGTCTACACGTTGGGAGATCTTTGTCTTTGTCTCTACACGATGGGAGATCTTTGTTTTTGTGTCTACACGTTGTGAGATCTTTGTCTTTGTGTCTACACGATGGGAGATCTTTGTCTTTGTGTCTACACGTTGTGAGATCTTTGTCTTTGTCTCTACACGTTGTGAGATCTTTGTCTTTGTCTCTACACGTTGTGAGATCTTTGTCTTTGTGTCTACACGATGGGAGATCTTTGTCTTTGTGTCTACACGATGTGAGATCTTTGTCTTTGTGTCTACACGTTGGGAGATCTTTGTCTTTGTGTCTACACGTTGTGAGATCTTTGTCTTTGTGTCTACACGTTGGGAGATCTTTGTCTTTGTGTCTACACGATGGGAGATCTTTGTCTTTGTCTCTACACGTTGGGAGATCTTTGTCTTTGTGTCTACACGTTGTGAGATCTTTGTCTTTGTGTCTACACGTTGTGAGATCTTTGTCTTTGTGTCTACACGTTGTGAGATCTTTGTCTTTGTGTCTACACGTTGGGAGATCTTTGTCTTTGTGTCTACACGTTGTGAGATCTTTGTCTTTGTGTCTACACGTTGTGAGATCTTTGTCTTTGTGTCTACACGATGGGAGATCTTTGTCTTTGTGTCTACACGTTGGGAGATCTTTGTCTTTGTCTCTACACGATGGGAGATCTTTGTTTTTGTGTCTACACGTTGTGAGATCTTTGTCTTTGTGTCTACACGATGGGAGATCTTTGTCTTTGTGTCTACACGTTGTGAGATCTTTGTCTTTGTCTCTACACGTTGTGAGATCTTTGTCTTTGTCTCTACACGTTGTGAGATCTTTGTCTTTGTGTCTACACGATGGGAGATCTTTGTCTTTGTGTCTACACGATGTGAGATCTTTGTCTTTGTGTCTACACGTTGGGAGATCTTTGTCTTTGTGTCTACACGTTGTGAGATCTTTGTCTTTGTGTCTACACGTTGGGAGATCTTTGTCTTTGTGTCTACACGATGGGAGATCTTTGTCTTTGTCTCTACACGTTGGGAGATCTTTGTCTTTGTGTCTACACGTTGTGAGATCTTTGTCTTTGTGTCTACACGTTGTGAGATCTTTGTCTTTGTGTCTACACGATGGGAGATCTTTGTCTTTGTGTCTACACGATGTGAGATCTTTGTCTTTGTGTCTACACGATGGGAGATCTTTGTCTTTGTGTCTACACATTGGGAGATCTTTGTCTTTGTCTCTACACGATGGGAGATCTTTGTCTTTGTGTCTACACGTTGTGAGATCTTTGTCTTTGTCTCTACACGATGGGAGATATTTGTCTTTGTGTCTACACGATGGGAGATCTTTGTCTTTGTGTCTACACGTTGGGAGATCTTTGTCTTTGTGTCTACACATTGGGAGATCTTTGTCTTTGTCTCTACACGATGGGAGATCTTTGTCTTTGTGTCTACACGTTGTGAGATCTTTGTCTTTGTGTCTACACGTTGTGAGATCTTTGTCTTTGTGTCTACACGTTGGGAGATCTTTGTCTTTGTCTCTACACGTTGTGAGATCTTTTTCTTTGTGTCTACACATTGTGAGATCTTTGTCTTTGTGTCTACACGTTGTGAGATCTTTGTCTTTGTGTCTACACGATGTGAGATCTTTGTCTTTGTCTCTACACGTTGTGAGATCTTTGTCTTTGTGTCTACACGATGTGAGATCTTTGTCTTTGTGTCTACACGTTGTGAGATCTTTGTCTTTGTCTCTACACGTTGTGAGATATTTGTCTTTGTCTCTACACGTTGGGAGATCTTTGTCTTTGTCTCTACACGATGGGAGATCTTTGTCTTTGTCTCTACACGATGGGAGATCTTTGTCTTTGTGTCTACACGATGGGAGATCTTTGTCTTTGTCTCTACACGTTGTGAGATCTTTGTCTTTGTGTCTACACGATGGGAGATCTTTGTCTTTGTGTCTACACGTTGTGAGATCTTTGTCTTTGTCTCTACACGATGTGAAATCTTTGTCTTTGTGTCTACACGATGGGAGATCTTTGTCTTTGTGTCTACACGTTGTGAGATCTTTGTCTTTGTCTCTACACGATGGGAGATCTTTGTCTTTGTCTCTACACGATGTGAGATCTTTGTCTTTGTGTCTACACGATGGGAGATCTTTGTCTTTGTCTCTATACGTTGGGAGATCTTTGTCTTTGTCTCTACACGTTGTGAGATCTTTGTCTGTGTCTCTACACGATGTGAGATCTTTGTCTTTGTGTCTACACGATGGGAGATCTTTGTCTTTGTGTCTACACGTTGGGAGATCTTTGTCTTTGTCTCTACACGTTGGGAGATCTTTGTCTTTGTCTCTACACGATGGGAGATCTGTGTCTTTGTCTCTACACGTTGTGAGATCTTTGTCTTTGTCTCTACACGTTGGGAGATCTTTGTCTTTGTCTCTACACATTGTGAGATCTTTGTCTTTGTGTCTACACGTTGTGAGATCTTTGTCTTTGTGTCTACATGATGTGAGATCTTTGTCTTTGTGTCTACACGTTGTGAGATCTTTGTCTTTGTGTCTACACGATGTGAGATCTTTGTCTTTGTGTCTACAGGTTGTGAGATCTTTGTCTTTGTGTCTACACGTTGTGAGATCTTTGTCTTTGTGTCTACACGTTGTGAGATCTTTGTCTTTGTGTCTACACGATGGGAGATCTTTGTCTTTGTGTCTACACGTTGGGAGATCTTTGTCTTTGTCTCTACACGATGGGAGATCTTTGTTTTTGTGTCTACACGTTGTGAGATCTTTGTCTTTGTGTCTACACGATGGGAGATCTTTGTCTTTGTGTCTACACGTTGTGAGATCTTTGTCTTTGTGTCTACACGATGTGAGATCTTTGTCTTTGTCTCTACACGATGGGAGATCTTTGTCTTTGTCTCTACACGATGGGAGATCTTTGTCTTTGTGTCTACACGTTGTGAGATCTTTGTCTTTGTCTCTACACGATGGGAGATCTTTGTCTTTGTCTCTACACGTTGGGAGATCTTTGTCTTTGTGTCTACACGATGTGAGATCTTTGTCTTTGTCTCTACACGTTGTGAGATCTTTGTCTTTGTCTCTACACGATGGGAGATCTTTGTCTTTGTGACTACACGTTGTGAGATCTTTGTCTTTGTGTCTACACGTTGGGAGATCTTTGTCTTTGTCTCTACACGTTGGGAGATCTTTGTCTTTGTGACTATACGTTGTGAGATCTTTGTCTTTGTCTCTACACGTTGGGAGATCTTTGTCTTTGTGTCTACACGTTGGGAGATATTTGTCTTTGTGTCTACACATTGTGAGATATTTGTCTTTGTGTCTACACGTTGTGATATCTTTGTCTTTGTGTCTACACGTTGGGAGATCTTTGTCTTTGTCTCTACACATTGTGAGATCTTTGTCTTTGTGTCTACACGTTGTGAGATCTTTGTCTTTGTGTCTACATGATGTGAGATCTTTGTCTTTGTGTCTACACGTTGTGAGATCTTTGTCTTTGTGTCTACACGATGTGAGATCTTTGTCTTTGTGTCTACAGGTTGTGAGATCTTTGTCTTTGTGTCTACACGTTGTGAGATCTTTGTCTTTGTGTCTACACGTTGTGAGATCTTTGTCTTTGTGTCTACACGATGGGAGATCTTTGTCTTTGTGTCTACACGTTGGGAGATCTTTGTCTTTGTCTCTACACGATGGGAGATCTTTGTTTTTGTGTCTACACGTTGTGAGATCTTTGTCTTTGTGTCTACACGATGGGAGATCTTTGTCTTTGTGTCTACACGTTGTGAGATCTTTGTCTTTGTGTCTACACGATGTGAGATCTTTGTCTTTGTCTCTACACGATGGGAGATCTTTGTCTTTGTCTCTACACGATGGGAGATCTTTGTCTTTGTGTCTACACGTTGTGAGATCTTTGTCTTTGTCTCTACACGATGGGAGATCTTTGTCTTTGTCTCTACACGTTGGGAGATCTTTGTCTTTGTGTCTACACGATGTGAGATCTTTGTCTTTGTCTCTACACGTTGTGAGATCTTTGTCTTTGTCTCTACACGATGGGAGATCTTTGTCTTTGTGACTACACGTTGTGAGATCTTTGTCTTTGTGTCTACACGTTGGGAGATCTTTGTCTTTGTCTCTACACGTTGGGAGATCTTTGTCTTTGTGACTACACGTTGTGAGATCTTTGTCTTTGTGTCTACACGATGGGAGATCTTTGTCTTTGTGTCTACACGTTGTGAGATCTTTGTCTTTGTCTCTACACGTTGTGAGATATTTGTCTTTGTCTCTACACGTTGGGAGATCTTTGTCTTTGTCTCTACACGATGGGAGATCTTTGTCTTTGTCTCTACACGATGGGAGATCTTTGTCTTTGTGTCTACACGATGGGAGATCTTTGTCTTTGTCTCTACACGTTGTGAGATCTTTGTCTTTGTGTCTACACGATGAGAGATCTTTGTCTTTGTGTCTACACGTTGTGAGATCTTTGTCTTTTTCTCTACACGATGTGAAATCTTTGTCTTTGTGTCTACACGATGGGAGATCTTTGTCTTTGTGTCTACACGTTGTGAGATCTTTGTCTTTGTCTCTACACGATGGGAGATCTTTGTCTTTGTCTCTACACGATGTGAGATCTTTGTCTTTGTGTCTACACGATGGGAGATCTTTGTCTTTGTCTCTATACGTTGGGAGATCTTTGTCTTTGTCTCTACACGTTGTGAGATCTTTGTCTGTGTCTCTACACGATGTGAGATCTTTGTCTTTGTGTCTACACGATGGGAGATCTTTGTCTTTGTGTCTACACGTTGGGAGATCTTTGTCTTTGTCTCTACACGTTGGGAGATCTTTGTCTATGTCTCTACACGATGGGAGATCTTTGTCTTTGTCTCTACACGTTGTGAGATCTTTGTCTTTGTCTCTACACGTTGGGAGATCTTTGTCTTTGTCTCTACACATTGTGAGATCTTTGTCTTTGTGTCTACACGTTGTGAGATCTTTGTCTTTGTGTCTACATGATGTGAGATCTTTGTCTTTGTGTCTACACGTTGTGAGATCTTTGTCTTTGTGTCTACACGATGTGAGATCTTTGTCTTTGTGTCTACAGGTTGTGAGATCTTTGTCTTTGTGTCTACACGTTGTGAGATCTTTGTCTTTGTGTCTACACGTTGTGAGATCTTTGTCTTTGTGTCTACACGATGGGAGATCTTTGTCTTTGTGTCTACACGTTGGGAGATCTTTGTCTTTGTCTCTACACGATGGGAGATCTTTGTTTTTGTGTCTACACGTTGTGAGATCTTTGTCTTTGTGTCTACACGGTGGGAGATCTTTGTCTTTGTGTCTACACGTTGTGAGATCTTTGTCTTTGTGTCTACACGATGTGAGATCTTTGTCTTTGTCTCTACACGATGGGAGATCTTTGTCTTTGTCTCTACACGATGGGAGATCTTTGTCTTTGTGTCTACACGTTGTGAGATCTTTGTCTTTGTCTCTACACGATGGGAGATCTTTGTCTTTGTCTCTACACGTTGGGAGATCTTTGTATTTGTGTCTACACGATGTGAGATCTTTGTCTTTGTCTCTACACGTTGTGAGATCTTTGTCTTTGTCTCTACACGATGGGAGATCTTTGTCTTTGTGACTACACGTTGTGAGATCTTTGTCTTTGTGTCTACACGTTGGGAGATCTTTGTCTTTGTCTCTACACGTTGGGAGATCTTTGTCTTTGTGACTACACGTTGTGAGATCTTTGTCTTTGTCTCTACACGTTGGGAGATCTTTGTCTTTGTGTCTACACGTTGGGAGATCTTTGTCTTTGTGTCTACACATTGTGAGATATTTGTCTTTGTGTCTACACGTTGTGATATCTTTGTCTTTGTGTCTACACGTTGGGAGATCTTTGTCTTTGTCTCTACACATTGTGAGATCTTTGTCTTTGTGTCTACACGTTGTGAGATCTTTGTCTTTGTGTCTACATGATGTGAGATCTTTGTCTTTGTGTCTACACGTTGTGAGATCTTTGTCTTTGTGTCTACACGATGTGAGATCTTTGTCTTTGTGTCTACACGTTGTGCGATCTTTGTCTTTGTGTCTACACGTTGTGAGATCTTTGTCTTTGTGTCTACACGTTGTGAGATCTTTGTCTTTGTGTCTACACGATGGGAGATCTTTGTCTTTGTGTCTACACGTTGGGAGATCTTTGTCTTTGTCTCTACACGATGGGAGATCTTTGTTTTTGTGTCTACACGTTGTGAGATCTTTGTCTTTGTGTCTACACGATGGGAGATCTTTGTCTTTGTGTCTACACGTTGTGAGATCTTTGTCTTTGTGTCTACACGATGTGAGATCTTTGTCTTTGTCTCTACACGATGGGAGATCTTTGTCTTTGTCTCTACACGATGGGAGATCTTTGTCTTTGTGTCTACACGTTGTGAGATCTTTGTATTTGTCTCTACACGATGGGAGATCTTTGTCTTTGTCTCTACACGTTGGGAGATCTTTGTCTTTGTGTCTACACGATGTGAGATCTTTGTCTTTGTCTCTACACGTTGTGAGATCTTTGTCTTTGTCTCTACACGATGGGAGATCTTTGTCTTTGTGACTACACGTTGTGAGATCTTTGTCTTTGTGTCTACACGTTGGGAGATCTTTGTCTTTGTCTCTACACGTTGGGAGATCTTTGTCTTTGTGACTACACGTTGTGAGATCTTTGTCTCTACACGTTGGGAGATCTTTGTCTTTGTGTCTACACGTTGTGAGATCTTTGTCTTTGTGTCTACACGTTGGGAGATCTTTGTCTTTGTCTCTACACGTTGGGAGATCTTTGTCTTTGTGTCTACACGTTGTGAGATCTTTGTCTTTGTGTCTACACGTTGTGAGATCTTTGTCTTTGTGTCTACACGTTGTGAGATCTTTGTCTTTGTGTCTACACGATGGGAGATCTTTGTCTTTGTCTCTACACGATGGGAGATCTTTGTCTTTGTGTCTACACGATGGGAGATCTTTGTCTTTGTGTCTACACGTTGTGAGATCTTTGTCTTTGTGTCTACACGTTGTGAGATCTTTGTCTTTGTGTCTACACGTTGGGAGATCTTTGTCTTTGTGTCTACACGTTGGGAGCTCTTTGTCTCTGACGAGGGAACTGGCCATGTCGCCTGCCATCTCTACCGTCGATGCAGCCCAGCGATTGTAGACGGAAGGGACGCCCGATGCCAACCGGACCGAGGCTGCGTCCGTGATGAACGCCGTGAGATACATGACAGCCGACAGGGCATCCAGACACAGGACCTGCATGAGCCACACACACACACACAATAAATATCCCTCCCTGTAGCCTTTAACAGACTGTTTGGGCAAGTGCTGTTAGGGGCCGTCCATAAATGACGTCACGCACCTAGGGGTGGAGGGGGGGGGGTCAGATATTTGTGACGGGGAGGGGGTGGGGGTGAGAAATGTGACGTCACATCAAAATGCGCAACTTTAAATAAATATAGACAACACGTTCTACTTATTTAAATAGACTTTTTTAAATAAATATTTTATCCTACAACATCAGAGTGCAGCGCCACATTAAATACGCACTACAATGACAAATAGTTTAAAGCGATTTGAAGCATGTTTTATTTTTGGGGGGCGGGGCGGGCAGAGCTTTGTGACGTCATATTTGAGGGGGGTGGGAGGTCTGACTTTTTGTGACGCGGTGTGACTAGGGAGGGAGGGGGCTGTAAAAAATCGTCCAAAATCGCGTGACGTCATCAACTACCTCGCCTGGTATACAGGAGGTCGTGGGTTTGAGCCCGACCCTGACGCCTGCTGCTGTATATTTACTTTCAAACACACACGTGCGCATGAGCACACACACATAAACACGCCCTGCGGGAGGCTGTGACTCACAGAGGATCGCTCCACTGAACAAAGTAGTGACGTGCTTCAGTTTGCCGGTACGAGTTCGCAAAGTCGATGTTAAAAATAATGCCATGGATGCTGGTTCATCAGTGAGGGTTTTCATAAGTGTGGGTGTTCATATGTGCGGGTGTTCATATGTGCGGGTGGTGTTCGTAAGTGTGGGTGGTGTGCGTAAGTGTGGGTGGTGTGCGTAAGTGCGGGTGTTCTTAAGTGCGAGTGGTGTTCGTAAGTGCAGGAATTCGTAAGTGCGGATGTTCGTAAGCGCGGGTGTTCATTAGCATGGGTGTTCGTGAGCGCGGGTGGGTGTTTTCTTAAGCAAGCGTGTTCATAAGTGAGGGTGTTCGTAAGTGTGGGTGGTGTTCGTAAGCGTGAATGTTGTTCGTAAGTGCAGGAATTCGTAGGTGCGGATGTTCGTAAGCGCGGGTGTTCATTAGCATGGGTGTTTGTAAGCATGGGTGGTGTTCGTAAGTGTGAATGTTGTTCGTAAGTGCGAGTGGTGTTCGTAAGCGTGAATGTTGTTCGTAAGTGCGAATGTTGTTCGTAAGTGTGAATGTTGTTCGTAAGTGTGAATGTTGTTCGTAAGTGCGAATGTTGTTCGTAAGTGCGAGTGGTGTTCGTAAGTGTGAATGTTGTTCGTAAGTGCGAATGTTGTTCGTAAGTGCGGGTGGCGTTGTTCGCAAGTCGAGGACCAGCGTGTAACTCACAAACAGCGGCCAGGGCACGCTGAGGCAGTGCACGGGCAAGGCGAGCGACTGGTAGGCAACGAGCAGTAGCGTCATGACCCAGCAGAAGACGGTCACGAACATCACCCACTTGTAGGCGGCGAAGAGCCAATAGGGGGTGGAGGCGACGAGGGACCATGCCAGCAACCCGCACAGCTGGACGAAAGCGGTGGACAAACAACACAAAAGTTTTTCCTCCCACCGTTCTATAGGCTGTAACAGACTATCCATAATAGAGGTTTTTTTTTTTGCATTAGATCGTGTGTGTATATATACACATACAGAA
The DNA here is from genome assembly GCF_048934315.1 of Petromyzon marinus. Classification (NCBI taxonomy): domain Eukaryota; kingdom Metazoa; phylum Chordata; class Hyperoartia; order Petromyzontiformes; family Petromyzontidae; genus Petromyzon; species Petromyzon marinus. Next base: position 49,662 of record NW_027423253.1, read on the forward strand.
ATGTCGTTAAACCTGCCACCATCCGACACGGCCAATTAGTAAGGTTTGTCACGTAAGAGAAGCATGCCAATTAGTTCTGAGTCCGGCACCAACCGGCGTGTTGGAGAGTAAACCCACGACATTACAATTCGAGGACGAGGTTTCGCCGGCAATAACTGTGTCGAGTGTCGGCGGGTTTAACGACGCATGAACATGTACGCGATCTAACCCCAAAACGACCTCTATTAGGATAACATTGCTTCGGAAAGCCTATGTGTCAATCTGTAAAAGACTGTTGTTGGGGGCAAGTGTTGTTAGCGAGCCCCTACGAAGACAAAGAACTACGTACTCATATGAGGTGGCTGAGTCGACCTAGGAAAGGCCTATGACGGGTTCAGATTATTGTCACTGGTTGTTAGTGGCCATGAGCAGCGAATCGGTTCGCCCGGTTAGTAGCACACCGCTACACTTACTACTCTGATTTTTTTACAACAACAACAACTGCCATTCCCCACTAGTTGGAGGTGACATCAACACAGCAGCTGTGCCAAGCTATGCGCACTTTAAGGCCACGTGAAGTGTCGAACGACCATTGGCAGGAGGTCACGGGACAGACCCAGCAGGTGCCATAGGTTGATCAAATGCACCCAGCTGTGCCCCCTACTGTGCCACCAACTTGCTGTGCTTTAGCCACACGGCGCTCCGCTCGTTGTTGTGAGCGTCGCTCCTCTGCCCTCCATTATTGTTGGAGGGCGACTGCCTCCAACTGCCCAGTAGCAGCGTCCTTCACGAGCCTCCTCCGTAGAGGCCGATCTTGACACCGCTGGTACCAGTTTTCGGCAAGTCCGCTTAGCTCCGCGCCTTCCCGTACCGCATCAGCTCCATCCTCTCTCCAGCCCGTGCAATGCCCGTTTAGCCCACATCTATCTGCCCACCACTACTGGCTCCACTCCTATACCCACACACACACGCACTCACTTTTACACGCTCGGTCCCATACACACGCGCATGCATCCACTTACTCACTCGCACACACACACAAACACAAGCACAGGTGAAAAAAAAACTCTCACCAATTCGCCCAGAGCAATTGTGCCGAAGAGTGAACGTAGGTAGGAGGAGTTCAGACTCGGAAAGAACACGGAGCCTGCACCCTGCTGCTCAGTCCGAGTGCTGCCGACGCCATTGTTGTCGACCATTTTTGTTTCAACCTTCCTGAAAAAACAGACGCAAGTCTCCCCCTTTCAAAGTGGGTTGAACACAATGAACGCAGATAATAACAAAAGTAATAATAATAATGTATAAAGAGCCCTTGGGCAATTGTTTTCAGGGAGCTGGTGTTTAAAGGCATCGGTGTGGCTCCCCTCTCGTTTGTAGCACCACAGAGAGTGGGTGGTTTATTCCACTATTTCCCATGGCAAAACCTGAACATACAGTAGACTATTCGTTGGTTCTTTCGGTAAAGTCCTTTCACCTGAAGAAGGCCACTTGTGTTGTGGCCGAAACGTCGTGAGAATTTTACTGTTTTGTTTTATTATTTTATTCTCACTCTACGTGACTTTACCGAAAGAACCAAAGAAGACGAATCCTTGCAGTCACGAAAGCTTTAAATCGAAATTTAAACAGTAGACTATTCTTTGGGTCTTTCAGTAAAGTCACGTAGATAGGTTCAAATTAATAAACATAAAATAAACAAAAAGCTACGACGTTTCGATCACAACGCAAGCGATCGCCACTTATCCCCCCCCACCCTCCGCGTAGGCTGTGTATTAATCCAAGACAAGAATCCAAGTCTCGGGCGAAGCCGCGTAGTAAAGCTAGTCTAACCTAAAAAAGGGATTTTTTGTCTATCTGTCTGTCTGTCCGTATGTCCGTCTGTCTGGCTGTCTGCGTACGCGCGCTTGCGAAGGATTTGGCTCGCGAACCGCGGGGTTTACGTGAATTTTTTTTTAGCCGGGTGTCACGCCGGAAGCGCCGTGCTTGGTATAGGCTATTCGGTTTTCCCGTCCGTCAACTTAAAATGAGTAAAAATAGCGTTTTTGTGCGATTCATTTTTATTTATTTATTTCCCCGCCCCGCTCAAAGCTGGACCGGGGTTGCCCCTGGCAACGCACGCGCGTCATCGGTGGAGAGTGGGGGGGGGGGGATTTCTCCTTCGCATTCAAAATGCCTCACCTCGGCACTCTGTCAGGTGAGTACTTTGTGCTATAGATTCGATAAATACTGCTATAGAGTCAGCATGTACTACTGTAGTGATATCAGGTACCACCACAGTCAGTATGCACTGCTGTAACCATAGCAGGTACCACCACAGTCAGTATACACTGCTGTAGTGGTAGCAGGTGCCACCACAGTCGTATGCACTGCTGTAATCATAGCAGGTACCACCACAGTCGGTATGCACTGCTGTAACCATAGCAGGTACCACCACAGTCAGTATACACTGCTGTAGTGGTAGCAGGTTCCACTACAGTCAGTATGCACTGCTGTAGTGATAGCAGGTACTACTACAGTCGGTATGCACTGCTGTAATCATAGCAGGTACCACCACAGTCAGTATGCACTGCTGTAGTGAAAGCAGGTACCACCACAGTCAGTATGCACTGCTGTGGTGATAGCAGGTACCACCACAGTCAGTATGCACTGCTGTGGTGATAGCAGGTACCACCACAGTCAGTATACACTGCTGTGGTGATAGCAGGTACCACCACAGTCAGTATACACTGCTGTGGTGATAGCAGGTACCACCACAGTCAGTATGCACTGCTGTAGTGATAGCAGGTTCCACCACAGTCAGTATGCACTGCTGTAACCATAGCAGGTACCACCACAGTCAGTATACACTGCTGTAACCATAGCAGGTACCACCACAGTCAGTATGCACTGCTGTAACCATAGCAGGTACCACCACAGTCAGTATGCACTGCTGTAGTGGTAGCAGGTTCCACCACAGTCAGTATGCACTGCTGTAACCATAGCAGGTACCACCACAGTCAGTATACACTGGCTGTAGTGAAAGCAGGTACCACCACAGTCAGTATACACTGCTGTAGTGAAAGCAGGTACCACCACAGTCGGTATGCACTGCTGTAGTGAAAGCAGGTACCACCACAGTCGGTATGTACTGCTGTAGTCATAGCAGGTACCACCACAGTCAGTATACACTGCTGTAATCATAGCAGGTACTACTACAGTCGGTATGCACTGCTGTAATCATAGCAGGTACCACCACAGTCGGTATGCACTGCTATAGTGATAGCAGGTACCACCACAGTCAGTATTTACTGCTGTAATCATAGCAGGTACTACCACAGTCGGTATGCACTGCTGTAGTGATAGTAGATACTGCTATCGAGTTGGTAGATACCTCTATATAGAGTTAGTAGATGCTTAAACAGTCAGTATATACCACTACGGTCAGTAAATACTGCTCCAGTCAGTAGATACTACTATACAGTCAGTAGATACTACTATACAGTCAGTAGATACTACTACAGTCAGTAGCTACTAGAGTCAGTAGATACTACTATACAGTCAGTAGATACTGTTATAGGGTTAGTAGTTACTACTATAGTCACTGGATACTACCACAGAGTCAGGAGATACTACTATAGAGTGAGTAGATACTACTATAGAGTTAGTAGTTACTACTATAGTCACTGGATACTACAGAGTCAGGAGATACTACTATAGAGTGAGTAGATACTACTATATTCAGTGGATACTACTATCCAGTCAGTATAGGGTTAGTAGTTACTACTATAGTCACTGGATACTACTACAGAGTCAGGAGATACTACTATAGAGTTAGTAGATACTACTATAGTCAGTGGATACTACTATAGAGTCAGCAGATACTACTATAGAGTGAGTAGATACTACTATAGTCACTGGATACTACTATAGTGTCAGCAGATACTACTATAGAGTTAGTAGTTACTACTATAGTCACTGGATACTACCACAGAGTCAGCAGATACTACTATAAAGTGAGTAGATACTACTATCGAGTCAGCAGATACTACTATAGAGTGAGTAGATACTACTATAGTCAGTGGATACTACTATAGAGTCAGCAGATACTACTATAGAGTTAGTAGTTACTACTATAGTCACTGGATACTACCACAGAGTCAGCAGATACTACTGTAGAGTGAGTAGATACTACTATAGTCAGTGGATACTACTATACAGTCAGCAGATACTACTATAGAGTGAGTAGATACTACTATAGTCAGTGGATACTACTATAGAGTGAGTAGATACTACTATACAGGTAGTCATTACTACTATAGAGTCGGTAGATACTACTGTAGGGCCAGTAAATACTACTACGGTCAGTCGTTACTGCTACAGTCAGTAAATACTACTACACAGTCATTAGCTACTACTGGCTCACTAGATACCACTGTAGAGTCAGTAGACACAACTGCAGAGTCAATAGATACTAGTAGCTACTACTGGCTCACTAGATACTACTGTAGAGTCAGTAGACACAACTGCAGAGTCAATAGATACTACTTACTCTGTTGTTGTATGGAGGGTGGGGATAAAGATATTTTTTGAGGAGGAGGAGGGGGGGGGCCGACAATTTTCGGAAACCTTTTAGATCAACTATTTACCCCCCACACTTTCAATAACTTTTGGGACTTGTGCAAGTCTCTTGTTATTTTGTTGGTGGAGAAATGGACGAACGGCCCACTTTCGCTTTCACAATAGCTTAATATCTGTGTATGTATATGTAACGTTTTTAAGAGAGAAGTTTTTAAATATATTTTTCGCCCGGTCAACGCCGGGTACTCCCCGCTACTATAGACATAATGATTTACTATTTAGTAATTGGTCTTTACCCTTTTATCTGGCAGTCAAAACTGACGCCTTTTATACGAGGGATCATGTTTTCAATAACCACAACACAAGCAGTCAAAATGCAAACAAAAATAGACAACTCTGATAATGATATTGGCACTGTCCTTGAAATTGATTGACTGCTTGTGTTGTGGTTATTGCAAACATGATCCCCTTGTATAAAGGTGTCAGTTTTGGTGCCAGATAAAAGGGTGAAAACCTATTACTATATCTTTCTGCTGGCAAAGGAGGTCTCATAATGATTTACTATTTGTATTTATAACGCGATTTATTTCTACCATGACGCAATGTTCTTCAGGAACGCGACTACTACTACTACCCCAGCACCAGCGCATTATAGCAGAACACACGTGTGCTTTATACCCACCTATAATTATACATTATTTATTATTATAACGCGATGTCTTACACCACAACGCGGTGTTATTCAAGAACGCGACTACCACCACTGCCAGCATTGCATGAAAACGGACTGCATGGACACGTAACGATATTACCATGAATAATAACGTCACATTTTATGAAGGTATCAAATGTATGGACTCACCTCTTCTTATGCGAGTCGAGGAGAGAGAGAGAGACAGAGAGACAGAGAGTGAGACGAGAGAGAGGGAGCGATGGAGCGAGTTGTTTCCGCGTGAAGCTGTGAAGCAAAATTTGACGGTGGTGGTGGTGGTGACGGCGGTGGTTTCTGACGGTAGCGGTGGTGTGTGGTGGTGACGGTGGTGGTGGTGGTGGTGCTGGTGGTGGCGGTGATGAAACACGCAGAGGTTTGGAAGGTCTGTCAGTCACAGGACGTTTCGCCACCCACGCAGTTTGGCAAGCGAGCGTTCGACCCCTCCCGACTTTCTTTTTCCCATGGCACCCTGGGAGTCTTTCGACTAATCAATTAACAAACTAAAACTAATCAACACATCTTTATTTTACCAGGCAAGGTCCCACCGAGATACGTAGCTTTTTTTTCAGAACCGCACCTGCCTATCACGCGCGATAGCTCAACGAAGTGGCTTGTCATCAGCATCATTATCACGTGGACATTTAAAGCAGCCGAATACGCCAAGCGCGTGACGTTAATTCTCAATGTGGAGTGAAAAACCGGTGAACCCGGAGACAAAATCCAAGCTACCACGGGGAGAGAGAGAGAGAGACGCAGACTCAAATATACAGCAGCAGGCGGCGTCAGAGTCGGGATTACACCCAAGACCTCCTGTATGCCGCGCTAGGTAGTTAACATCTCTTTAAAAGTAAAGTCACGCAGGTATAACATGAAATAAATCACGACGTTTCGGGCGCAACACAAGGTGGGAAAGCACGTGGCCTGCGGCAGACCCGTGACTTTACCGAAAGAACCAGAGAGTATGAATTCCTGCAGTCACGAAAGCTTCAAATCATGATTGAGCTCTTGAAAGGTTTTAACCTTCGTGACAGGCGAAACAGGTGTTGAAGATATCTACATCTAGGAATAGGTTTTACCCTTTTAACTGGCACAAAAAACTGACACCTTTATTCAAGGCATCATGAATAAAGGTGTCAGTTTTTGTGCCAGTTAAAAGGGTAAAACCTATTCCTCTATCTTGTTTTTGGCAAAAGAGGTCTCATAATGATATCTACATCATTAGACCTCCTTTGCCAGTACCAAAATATAACAACAATAATAATAAGGGTTTTTCCCCTTTTTTCTGGCAACAAAACTGAAACCTTTTTACAAGGAATCAGGTTTACTACATTAACCACAATACCTGCAGTCAAAATGCAAACAAAAAAACATACTATGATAATATATGTGGCATCGTCCTTGAAACTGATTGGTCCACACCAAGGGACGGCTTTCTTTTGAGCCTCGACCCAATTGGTGCTCTTACCAGATGACGCCAAAAGGCGTGAAGATCTTTGCTTTGCATGTTTTGCCACAAGTACGCGTGTCTTGCCTCGATGATGCCTTGATGATGCCTTGTTAGAGGTGCTCATTTGGTGTTTGAACATCTTTAACACAGAGAAGGGCAAGTCACCCGTTATTCTGCTTATTTTTCACCATTCTGGATAGTGGCCAAAAAGGTTCCCTTATATACGTCCAGCGTTGTTGGTGTACCACAACGTCTATGGCGCTATGCTATGACCTTTTATTTTTATATATTTTTTCCGACCTCAACTTAACTGACAGGAAATAACATTTTTATTAATTTTATATTTCGTTTTATGTTTGTGCAGCGTTTTTTCTTAACTCGATTGTTGTAGTTGTTTCGGGTTTTGTCCCAATGTATTTCCTTTATTGATGTCTTATTACATTATTAGTTTTTTTTGTTTCCATAATAGAGGCATGCATTTAAACAACGTATTATTTGCTCATTCGCTTCCACGCAGCACTAAGGCGGTAGCTGACCACCCCCTCCCCCCACCCACTTTGTGCAAGAGCGCAGAATCGTGGTCACCACATCTACGCCTCTGTATAAGGAACACAACAGGAAGACTTCTCCACAAATCTGGCTGTCGCCTGATGAAGCTGGTTGTAATTACTGGAGAAACGTCGTACTCGGAGTGTAAATGTTGTGGCTTGGCTCTACAACACACCGGTGTTGCTTTGCTAGTATACTACATTATACACTACTATACACTACGATATACACTACTATACACTACACTATACACTACTATACACTACACTATACACTACTATACACTACTATACACTACACTATACACTACACTATACACTACTATACACTATAGATTACACTATACACTACTATACACTACATTATACACTACTATACACTACACTATACACTACTATACACTACTATACACTACACTATACACTATACACTACACTATACACTACTATACACTATAGACTACACTATACACAACATTATACACTACTATACACTACACTATACACTACTATACACTACAATATACACTACACTATACACTACTATACACTATAGACTACACTATACACTACTATACACTACACTATACACTACTATACACTATACACTAGTGCTGTACTAGTATACTACACTATACACTACACTATACACTACACTATACACTACACTATACATTACTATACACTATACACTAGTGCTGTACTAGTATACTACACTATACACTATACTATACACTACACTATACACTACACTATACACAACACTATACACTACTATACACTACACTATACACTACTATACACTACACTATACACTACTATACACTACACTATACACTACACTATACACTACACTATACACTACTATACACTACACTATACACTACTATACACTACTATACACTACACTACACACTACTATATACTACACTATACACTACTATACACTACACTACTATACACTACTATACACTACACTATACACTACACTATACACTACACTATACACTACTATACACTACACTATACACTACTATACACTAGTGCTGTGCTAGTGACGAATTGGCCACGTTCTGTTTGCGTGACAACCCTTACTAGTTGGCTGTGTCGGGTGGTGGCGGGTTTTAACGACACATCTACGCGATTTAACCCCCCCCCCCCCCAAAACAACCCCTCTTATGGATGATATTGGTCGCGAAAGCCTACGTGTTAAATCGTCATACTCATTACATGAGACATGTGGGAGACACGTTTGGCCAGCTTGAGTTTCCTCCAGATTTCACTCAGTCACCCACTTACTCAGTCACCCACTCAGTCGCCCACCCAGTCACCCACTCATCCACCCACCTTACTCATCCAACCATTCGCTAACCAACTCACTCAGTCACCCAATCACTCAAGTCACCCACACACCCCACTCCCCCACCCATTCACAAAATGATTCACTCACTCAGCCACCCACGCAATCAGTCACACACTCACCCTACAACCTCACTCAGTCACCCATTCTCTAATCCACTCACCCACTCTTCCACCCATTCGCTCACCCGCTCACTCAGTCACCCACGCAATCAATCACACATACTCACCCTCCAACCTCACTCCACCCATTCGCTCACCCGCTCACTCAGTCACCCACACTCTCACTCACTCAGTCACCCACACTCTCACTCACTCATGTCACCCACGCAATCAATCACACATACTCACCCTCCAACCTCACTCCACCCATTCGCTCACCCGTTCACTCAGTCACCCACACTCTCACTCACTCAGTCACCCACACTCTCACTCACTCAGTCACCCACACTCTCACTCACTCAGTCACCCACACTCTCACTCACTCAGTCACCCACACTCTCACTCACTCAGTCACCCACACTCTCACTCACTCAGTCACCCACACTCTCACTCACTCAGTCACCCACACTCTCACTCACTCAGTCACCCACACTCTCACTCACTCAGTCACCCACGCAATCAATCACACACTCACCCTCCAACCTCACTCCACCCATTCGCTCACCCGCTCACTCAGTCACCCACACTCTCACTCACTCAGTCACCCACGCAATCAATCACACATACTCACCCTCCAACCTCACTCCACCCATTCGCTCACCCGCTCACTCAGTCACCCACACTCTCACTCACTCAGTCACCCACACTCTCACTCACTCAGTCACCCACACTCTCACTCACTCAGTCACCCACACTCTCACTCACTCAGTCACCCACACTCTCACTCACTCAGTCACCCACACTCTCACTCACTCAGTCACCCACACTCTCACTCACTCAGTCACCCACCCACTGCACTTTCCACCCATTCGCTAACCCACTCAGTCATCAACTCACTGACCCGCCCATTCAGTCACCCATCCAACCACTGCACTCCTCCATCAATTCGCTAGCGAACTCACACATTCAGTCATCCACTCCCTCCGCCACCCACCCACCCATTGAACACCGCGTGTAGATATGAGGCAGAGTGAAACTCAATCGAGCCACGGTTTTTGCCTGGATTAAGCAAATCATGAACGCAAGAACGTCTTCAAAAAATATATCCCTGATGCAGAATATCAGTAGTGCTAGATACGACCACAATTGCAAATGTGATGTGTAACTTTGTGATCCTTGATAGTTAATTGTTAAAGTGCAATTTTATTGAGGGACGACTGCTGTGTGTGTTGCTGTGTTGATGTAGTCTGGGACTGTTGTTGTTGTTGTCGTGGTGTGGTCTGGGGCTGTTGTTGTCTTGGTGTGGTCTGGAACTGTTGTTGTCGTCTTGGTGTGTGTGTGCGCGCACGTGTGTGTGTGTGTGTTGTCTGTGGTTCAGGAGATAAACTTCATCCGCCTTTAAATTCCCAAGGTTGAAGGTCCAACTTTAGCATCCAGACACACCACACACACAAACACCCGCCATACACACCCAGCATACATTCTAGATTTGAAGCTTTCGTGACTGCAAGGATCCATACTCTTTGGTTCTATTCGATAAAGTCATGTTGTTTAATTTTTTACCTACGTGACTTTACCGAATAGAACTAAAGAGTACCCACCATACACACAAACACCATACACACACACACACCATACACACACACACCCAACATACACACACCATACACACACACACCATACACACACACACCATAAACACATACCATACACACACACACCTTGCACACACACACACACCATACACACACCCAACATACACACACCATACACACACACATACACACACCATACACACACACCTTACACACACACACCATACACACACACACACCATACACACACACACACACCATACACACACACCATACACACACCCAACATACACACACCATACACACACACATACACACACCATACACACACACCTTACACACACACACACACACCATACACACACACACACACACCATACACACACACACTATACACACACACCATACACACACACCATACACACACACACACCACACACCCAACATACACACACCCATCATCAGCCACTTCATTGATATCATCATTAGCATCACGTGGACAGTTATGGCAGCACCTAAATACCCTAAACGCGTCCTGTATACGGTAAAAACCGGACAGGACGCGGAGAAAAATCCACGCAACCACAGAGAGAGAGATAGAGAGAGACGCAGACTCCAAATATACAGCAGGCATCGTCATGGTCGAGATCAAACCCACGACCTCCCGTATAGCAGGCGCGCTAGTTTACATCTTATAGCCACCGTGGCACCCCCTGTGCTGTTATTAGCGAGCACATGAGCGGGGTTGGTGGCCATCACCACGGCTGCCTTTGAATCTCCACGTGACGATGATGATAATAAGCCACTGCATTAGACTATCAATTAGACTATCAATCAGACTATCAATCAGACTATCAATTAGACTATCAATCAGACTATCAATTAGACTATCAATCAGACTATCAATTAGACTATCAATTAGACTATCAATCAGACTATCAATTAGATTATCAATTAGACTATCAATTAGACTATCAATCAGACTATCAATTAGACTATCAATTAGACTATCAATTAGACTATCAATTAGATGATCAATTAGACTATCAATTAGACTATCAATCAGACTATCAATTAGACTATCAATTAGACTATCAATTAGATTATCAATTAGACTATCAATTAGACTATCAATCAGACTATCAATTAGACTATCAATTAGACTATCAATTAGATTATCAATTAGACTATCAATTAGACTATCAATCAGACTATCAATTAGACTATCAATTAGATTATCAATTAGACTATCAATTGTGATCACCAGGTACGCTCAGTGGGGCCTTGCCTGGTAAAATGAACAAAATGTCTAGATTTGAAGTTTCATCTCGATTTGAAGTTTTCGTGACTGCAAGGATCCATACTCTTTGGTTCTTTCGGTAAAGTCACGTGGTATGTATAAAATACAATAAATAAAATCACGACGTTTCGATTGCAACACAAGCAATCATCATCAGGTGGGAAAACCACAGCAAACACATTTTTACGAGACCTCCTTTGCCAGTAACAAGATATAGTAATAGGTTTTTACCCTTTAATCTGGCACAAAAACTGACAATCAAAATCAAGGACAGTGGATATTATCAGAGTTGTCTTTTTTGTTTGCATTTTTACTACTTGTGTTGTGGTTTTTGCAAACATGATCCCTTGCATGAAGGTGTCAGTTTTGACTGCCAGATAAAAGGGGTAAAAACCTATTACTAAACAATTTTTGGTTTCTCAATTTTCATGCTGTGGTTTTCCCACCTGATGATGATGATGATTGCTTGTGTTGCAATCGAAACTTCGTGATTTAATTCATGTTATTTTATACCTACGTGACTTGACCGAAAGAACCGAAGATTATGAATAAAATCTACATTTTTTTGGTCGTTTACACACGAGGGTTTAATCGATCTGCCCGCTGCGCTAACCGCTGCGCCACCGCTCCACCTAACGGCCGTGACGTCAAGTGTCATTACAACAGCACTCACCCACAATCCCGCTTCCCCCCTGCGGTGGAGTTTGAACTGAACCCTTCGCTATCTCTGTCCGCCACACCCCAAGGAGTTGGTGGTGGCTTGCTCATGAATCTCGCTCCTTATAAGGGATGGAGGGTGAAACGTAGCCGTCAACTTTCTGCTGCCGATACTCCGACTGTCACGGAGTGACTCATGCTGACAGCTATGGCTGCAATGTGTTGGTCGTACATGCTATGTGCGTATCGTATCATTGGTTCTTTCGGTAAAAGTCAACACGTAGAAGGGAAACAATAAAATAGTAAAAAAATATAAAACAATAAAATTCTCAACGACGTTTCGACTGCAACACAAGCAATCATCATCAGGTGTGGCTTTACCGAAAGAACCAAGAATTTGAATCCCTGCAGTCACGAAAGCTTTAAATCAAAATTTAAGTGTATATCGTTTCCATTTAAAGCTTTCGTGACTGCAAGGATTCATCTTCTTTGGTTCTTTCGGTAAAGTCACCACGTAGAATGAGAATAAAATAATGAATTAATAAAATAAAATAACACAATAAAATTCTCACGACGTTTCGGCCACAACACAAGTGAGAATTTTATTGTGTTATTTTATTTTATTAATTTATTATTGTATTCTCATTCTACGTGACTTTACCGAAAGAACCAAAGAAGAAGATGTATATCGTTTATTGTTAAATTTGAATCGCAGTGCCCATGATCACTGACCGTTACGTTGTTTTTGTAGCTTCATTTTGGTGATTTCGAAAACGTTTTGCATTGGCCGCGTTCGCTTGTTGTCGCAGTGCAGAGTTAGACTGGATAGCCTCGCTGATTGTCGTCAGCGGGGAGCGCAAATAAATCATCGCCATCACGGCGAGTACCGGCTCATCCTCGCAAGCAGCGGTGGCTGTCGGCGAGCCATCGAACACAGCCTGTCACCGAATTTTGCGCTTTCGGCTGCGCTGCTGCTTCTGCGGCCGTCTGGAACGCTCTTCCTTCCGACATTTGCAAGCCACCAGGAGCTATGCAACTGTTAAATCGTCATCCAGGTTGGCGAACTAATTTCTTTGGAACTGCTTTTTTGGGGCCGTCCATAAATGACGTCACGCGATTTTGGACGATTTTTTTACCTCCCCCACCCCCCCCCCCTCTCTCGTCACACGGCGTCACAAAAAGTCAGACCCCCCCCCCCTCAAATATGACGTCACAAAACTCTGCCCCCCCCCACCAAAAAAAAATAAACCATGCTTCAAATCGCTTTAAACTATTGTCATTGTAGTGCGTATTTAATGTGGCGCTGCACTCTGATGTTGTAGGTAGAAAACATTTATTAAAAAGTCTATTTAATTAAGTAGAACGTGTTTGTCTATATTTATTTAAAGTTGCGCATTTTTATATGACGTCACATTTCTCAAACCCCCCCTTCCCCCCTCGTCACACATCGTCACAAATGTCTGACCCCCCCCCTAAGTGCGTGACGTCATTTATGGACGGCCCTTTAGTTTGTCCTTTATCCCGCACGTCCGATGAGCACGTTTGGTTCCGTACTGTGGTGTGCAAAAAAAGTTCAACATGCATACAGTGAGGGAAAAAAAGTATTTGATCCCCTGCTGATTTTGTACGTTTGCCCACTGACAAAGAAATGATCAGTCTATAATTTTAATCGTAGGTTTATTTGAACAGTGAGAGACAATAACAACAACAAAATTCGGAAAAATGCATGTCAAAAATGTTATAAATTGATTTGCATTTTAATGAGGGAAATAAGTATTTGACCCCCTCTCAATCAGAAAGATTTCTGGCTCCCAGATGTCTTTTATACAGGTAACGAGCTGAGATTAGGAGCACTCCCTTTAAGAGTTTGCTCCTAATCTCAGCTCGTTACCTGTATAAAAACACCTGTCCACAGAAGCAATCAATCAATCATATTCCAAACTCCCCACCATGGCCAAGACCGAAGAGCTCTCCAAGGATGTCAGGGACAAGATTGTAGACCTACACAAGGCTGGAATGGGCTACAAGACCATTGCCAAGCAGCTTGGCGAGAAGGTGACAACAGTTGGTGCGATTATTCGCAAATGGAAGAAACACAAAAGAACTGTCAATCTCCCTCGGCCTGGGGCTCCATGCAAGATCTCACCTCGTGGAGTTGCAATGATCATGAGAACGGTGAGGAATAAGCCCAGAACTACACGGGAGGATCTTGTCAATGATCTCAAGGCAGCTGGGACCATAGTCACCAAGAAAACAATTGGTAACACACTACGCCGAGAAGGACTGAAATCCTGCAGCGCCCGCAAGGTCCCCCTGCTCAAGAAAGCACATATACATGCCCGTCTGAAGTTTGCCAATGAACATCTGAATGATTCAGAGGACAACTGGGTGAAAGTGTTGTGGTCAGATGAGACCAAAATTGAGCTATTTGGCATCAACTCAACTCGCCGTGTTTGGCAGAGGAGGAATGCTGCCTATGGCCCCAAGAACACCATCCCCACCGTCAAACATGGAGGTGGAAACATTATGTTTTGGGGGTGTTTTTCTGCTAAGGGGACAGGACAACTTCACCACATCAAAGGGACGATGGACGGGGCCATGTGCCGTCAAATCTTGGGTGAGAACCTCCTTCCCTCAGCCAGGGCATTGAAAATGGGTCATGGATGGGTATTCCAGCATGACAATGACCCAAAACACACGGCCAAGGCAACAAAGGAGTGGCTCAAGAAGAAGCACATTAAGGTCCTGGAGTGGCCTAGCCAGTCTCCAGACCTTAATCCCATAGAAAATCTGTGGAGGGAGCTGAAGGTTCGAGTTGCCAAACGTCAGCCTCGAAACCTTAATGACTTGGAGAAGATCTGCAAAGAGGAGTGGGACAAAATCCCTCCTGAGATGTGTGCAAACCTGGTGGCCAACTACAAGAAACGTCTGACCTCTGTGATTGCCAACAAGGGTTTTGCCACCAAGTACTAAGTCATGCTTTGCAGAGGGGTCAAATACTTATTTCCCTCATTAAAATGCAAATCAATTTATAACATTTTTGACATGCGTTTTTCTGGATTTGTTGTTGTTATTCTGTCTCTCACTGTTCAAATAAACCTACCATTAAAATTACAGACTGATCATTTCTTTGTCAGTGGGCAAACGTACAAAATCAGCAGGGGATCAAATACTTTTTTTCTCACACTGTACATAGACTCTCATAGAGATCGATAGACTCACACAGAGACCCATTTCTTTAGAACCGCTTCTTGCTGTGTTTTGTTTGTTGTCCTTCCTCCGCACCGCCGATTAGCACACATGGCTACGTACGGTGCGTACCTGTACGTACATGAACACACGCTGACATCGCTGACAGCATCATCCCTCCTACAATCGTTATCCGTCGCCACCACCACCTACTACTATACTTAAATGTATAATCTTAGCTCTTTCGGTAAAGTCACGTTGAAGGGAAACAAGAAAATAATAAAATATATATTCATGATATATTTATTAAATGTATATTTATTATATATTTATCATATATATATATATTTTATTGTTTCCCTTCAACGTGACTTTACCGAAAGAGCTAAGAATATGAATTACTGCAGTCACGAAAGCTTTAAATCAAAATTTATACTTAAATGTATTAATTATTTTTTCCATATTTGCCTTTGCACCTCTCTCGCCACGATGGCTATGAGATATTAACTACTTTTCCAGGTATACGGGAGGTCGTGGGTTCGATCGTGACCCTAACGCCTGCTGTTTGGGGTTTGCGCGTCTCTCTATCCGTGGTCGCGTGGATTTTTCCCTGTTTTTTTCTTCTTTTCTCCCTCTCCGGTTTTCCCCCTCCACATTTAGAATCAACATCACGAGCTCAGAGTGTTTGGCTGCGATGCATCTACGCATGATGATGATGAGACAATTCGTTGAGCTATCGTTTGTGATGGGCAGGTGGTTTCTGACAAAGTACTGCATAGCTCAATTGGGCTTTGCCTGGTAAAATAAAATAAAGCAAAAAAAACTGTTTAGTTTCGTTTTAACATGCAAACTGCAAATATACAGCAGGCATCGTCAGGGTCAGCTTGGAAACCATGATCCCCTGCGTACCAGGAGAGGCAGTAAACATCTCACCACCGTGGCGACCAATGCCAGTGACACCTTGGATTGCGAGTAACTTGGTCTGCGAGTGTTTTGCAAGACGAGCAAATTTTTTAAATAAGTAATTATTTGATAAACGAGCGACGTCTTGCAATACGAGCAGTACGTAAAGTATAACGCTTTGTCTGCCGAGCGTCACGTGATCACAACTGAGCCAATGGTTCTTCTCTCTCTCTCTCTCTCGCTGCGGCATTGTGGGTAATCGCTTTGTCTGCCGAGTGTCACGTGATCACAACTGAGCCAATGGTTCTTCTCTCTCTCTCTGCGGGATTGTGGGTAACCATCTCCAAAGCTCGGTCTCAGTCGGCGTGCCTCACTCGTATAGTCAACATCCGTGCGAGCGTATACTGTTTACTATAGTACTATAGTGTTGTGACCACGTGTATACTGTTTACTATAGTACTATAGTGTTGTGACCACGTGTATACTGTTTACTATAGTACTATAGTGTTGTGACCACGTGTATACTGTTTACTATAGTACTATAGTGTTGTGACCACGTGTATACTGTTTACTACAGTACTATAGTGTTGTGACCACATGTATACTGTTTACTATAGTACTATAGTGTTGTGACCACGTGTATACTGTTTACTACAGTACTATAGTGTTGTAACCACGTGTATACTGTTTACTATAGCACTATAGTGTTGTGACCACGTGTATACTGTTTACTATGGTACTATAGTGGTGTGACCACGTGTGTACTGTTTACTATAGTACTATAGTGTTGTGACCACGTGTACACTGTTTACTACAGTATAGTGTTGTGACCACGTGTATACTGTTTACTATAGTACTATAGTGTTGTGACCACGTGTACACTGTTTACTACAGTATAGTGTTGTGACCACGTGTATACTGTTTACTACAGTACTATAGTGTTATGAACACGTGTATACTATAGTACTATAGTGTTGTGACCACGTGTATACTGTTTACTACAGTACTATAGTGTTGTGACCACGTGTATACTGTTTACTACAGTATAGTGTTGTGACCACGTGTATACTGTTTACTACAGTACTACCGTGTTGTGACCACGTGTATACTGTTTACTACAGTGCTATAATGTTGTGACCACGAATATACTGGTTACTATAGTACTATAGTGTTGTGACCACGTGTATACTGTTTACTACAGTACTATAGTGTTGTGACCACGTGTGTATACGGTTTACTATAGTACTATAGTGTTGTGACCACGTGTATACTGTTTACTATAGTACTAGTGTTGTGACCTCGTGTATACTGTTTACTATAGTACTATAGTGTTGTGACTACGTGTATACTGTTTACTATAGTACTATAGTGTTGTGACCACGTGTGTATACTGTTTACTATAGTACTATAGTGTTGTGACCACGTGTATACTGTTTACTATAGTACTATAGTGTTGTGACCACGTGTATACTGTTTACTACAGTACTATAGTGTTGTGACCACGTGTATACTGTTTACTACAGTACTAGTGTTGGGTGATTGTGGAGTGGCTGGGTGAGGGTGGAGTGGCTGGGTGATGGTGGAGTGGCTGAGTGAGGGTGGAGTGATTGGGTGATGTTGGAGTGACTGGGTGAGTTTGGAGTTGTTGGGTGATGGTGGAGTGGTTGGGTGATTGTTTGAGTGACTGGGTGAAGGTGGAGTGACTGGGTGAGTTTGGAGTGACTGGGTGAGGGTGGAGTGATTGGGTGATGTTGGAGTGGCTGGGTGAGTTTGGAGTGACTGGGTGAGGGTGGAGTGAATGGGTGATGTTGGAGTGACTGGGTGAGTTTGGAGTTGCTGGGTGATGGTGGAGTGGTTGGGTGATTGTGGAGTGACTGGGTGAAGGTGGAGTGGTTGGGTGATTGTGGAGTGATTGGGTGAAGGTGGAGTGACTGGGTGAGTTTGGAGTGACTGGGTGATTGTGGAGTGGTTGGGTGATTGTGGAGTGACTGGGTGAAGGTGGAGTGACTGGGTGATGGTGGAGTGGTTGGGTGAGTTTGGAGTGGCTGGGTGAGGGTGGAGTGGTTGGGTGATAGTGGAGTGGCCACCATCATCAAAAGACAGATATTATGAATTAATAAAGAATTCGTATTAAATGCGTCTCTGTGTGGGTCTATGGGTCTCTGTGTGGGTCTATCTATGAGTGTATGGGTCTCTGTGTGAGTCTGTGGGTCTCTGTGTGAGTCTATGGGTCTCTGTGTGAGTCTATGGGTCTCTGTGTGAGTCTATGGGTCTCCGTGTGAGTTTATGGGTCTCTGTGTGAGTCTATGGGTCTCTGTGTGAGTCTATGGGTCTCTCTATGAGTGTATGGGTCTCTGTGTGAGTCTGTGGGTCTCTGTGTGAGTCTATGGGTCTCTGTGTGAGTCTATGGGTCTCTGTGTGAGTCTATGGGTCTCTCTGTGAGTCTATGGGTCTCTCTGTGAGTCTATGGGTCTCTCTATGAGTGTATGGGTCTCTGTGTGAGTCTATGGGTCTCTGTGTGAGTCTGTGGGTCTCTGTGTGAGTCTATGGGTATATATGTGAGTCTATGGGTCTCTCTGTGAATCTATGTGTTGTGACATCGCGGGATGTCACTGGGTGATGCCGGCCCTAGCGAGGCACGGCGTGCGATGTATCACGAGGACGTGGGTGCAGTACTGGCCCTAGAGGGGCTTGGTGAGCGCTGAGTGATAGCGCTGGATGGCACCACGCTCGGCGTGCAGTGCCGACCCCTACAGGATAGGGTGTGGAAGTGCCAGCCACGGGAATGGGGTTTACTAAAGGCAGTGGCACTCTGGTTGACCCTAGAGGACAGGCGACTGGGCCCCAGGTGGGGGCTCGGGGTGGTCACGTGGTCCGGGTCGAGATCCCTGCTGGAGGGTTCTGGAAGGTGGGCGTGGCCGGGGGCGGAGCCGGCCACGCCTCAAAGGATACAAGCCGGTTTCCCCCAGAGGGACAGGCTGCCGTTGTTCATCCTGGAGAAAGCTTCCTCTACGCTCTACGTCCCTACAGAGTCTCCAACACGTGCAACCTGGAACCCGAGCTGTGGTCCGGTCCGTTGCAGCTAGTTACGGTGTGTTTAGCGTAGTTAGCCTGGTGGTCCACCACCATCGGTTTGTTGTTCTGTTAAGGAGGTCAGTTGCCCCGTGTGTTGGTGTAAACAATTGTGTTGCCTCCAAGGAGTACGTGCGCGGCTCAGTTGAACTCATTGCGTATGTATGTTGAACTTCTTTCGAACCACCGTAGGTAGCCAACCGAGCGAATCGGATGGGCAGGGGGAAGGACAACAAACTAAACACAGCAACAAGCAGTCTCTAAAAGAATTAGTTTGTCAATCTAGATCAGACGTGGGCAAAGTACGGCCCATTGCGATTTTTAATCTGGCCTGCCGAACTTGTCAAAATATTATTATTCAATTAAATTAAATTTTCCCCTTCTCCTGTAATGCCCCCATTTCCCCATTAGATGGCGCACCTTGACCGGGAGTGTGGTAATTGGTTTGGGCGCAGGACTCAGATGTTTTCATGATGTTTGATCAGTCACGTGACGACATGTTTTTGTATTGTTCATGTTCGTGCAATTTGTTAAATTGCCTTGCAAATAAATGCTTTTGCTACCTGTTAAAGGTCAAATCCTTTCACGTAATGATTTTTAACACGTCATTTATATTACGTTCACACAAATCACTCCGTCCATCTGTTCATGGCCCGGCCCCTCTGTCAAATTTTAGAACCCATTGTGGCCCGCGAGTCAAAAAAAAATTGCCCACCCCTGATCTAGATGATTTCAAAGTTACATAGCTCCATAGTGGCTTCCATAATATCGGAAGGAAGAGCGTTCCAGGCGGCCGCAGAATCAGCAGCGCATCTGAAAGCGCCGCGCGATGACGACGATGATGACGACGATGATGAAGCGGTGATCCCCGTCCTTCTTCGATGGTGGAGCCAGAAGCTGCTGCTGCTGCTGCTGCGAGGATGAGTAGAGTTCGCGTGATGATGATTACTATAAAAAAAACACGTTGATCATGCCTTGCAGAATGTATCTATTCGGTCAGTTTAACACGTAGGCTTTCACGACCAATATCATCCATAATAGAGTGTTTTCGGGGGTTTGATTGCGTAAGTATAAAAATGTGTCGTTAAGACCCGCCACCACCCTACACAGCCAACTGTGTCGGGTGGTGGTGGGTTTATCGTTGGCGAGATGTTAACTATCTCGCCTGCTATACAGGACGTCTGTGGGTTCGATCCCGACCCTGACGACGCCTCCTCTATATTTGGAGTCTGCGTCTCTCTCTCTCTCTCCCTCTCCCCGTGGATTTTTCTCCGGCTCCTCCGGGTTTCTCCTCCACATTTAGAATCAAAATCTCGTGTTCAGAAAGTGTTCGGCTACTGCTATCAATGTCCACATTATGATGATGATGATGATGATACCGCTTTGTTGAGCTATCGCTTGCGATGTCCAGGTCACTTTTTAAAAATAAGTTAATGCCTCCAGAGGGCTTTGCCACTGGAGGTAGGATGGGCAATGGTTTAGTTTTATTTTGTTTGTGTTTGGGTGATTTGTTTGGCTTTCCTGCACGTCGCACTCCTGTCCTGTTCCTGAATCGTTTGGTGCTGTAACGTTCTTAACGAGTGCCCCTTACTGGACATCAGTGACAAAATAGAGCTTTATAGCTCCTCGGATTTCCTCCTGCAGTATAAATAAATAAAAATTATAATATTCTGAAATCCCACCTACCACCTCTGCAGATCCCAGTCGATCGGCAGGTCGCGTGCGGTTGGGGTAAAATGTGGGTACTTTCACCTCTGCCACGGTGGAGGGGGAGATATCAACTAACTCGCCTGGTATGCGGGAGGTCGTGGGTTCGATCCCAACCGTGTATTTGGAGTCTGCGTCTCTCTGTATCTCTCCCCGTGATGGTCGCGTGGATTTCTCACCGGGTCCTCCGCGTCTTCCTTCCACATTTAGGAAACAACGTCACGCTCTTAGATTCTTTTTTTTTGCCGCTCTCAATACCCACGTGATGATAAGTAAACCGAAAGTTAAAATGTAACTTTCGGCCGAAACCGAAAAGTAAACTTGTGATGGCCAGGCTGCTTCTGAAAAATACGTCAATACCTCCAGTGGGGTTGCCTGCTGTATGGGGATGGTTTAGTTTCACTTGATTGTGTTTGGGTGATTTGATAACCCTTTCTTGTACGTTGCACTTATGTTGCCTTTCTGAATCGTTCTCACCTCGTGCTCCTTACCCGACATCTCTGAAAAAGAGCTTCATAGCTCATCAGATTCCTCCAGTGTATAATTATATATTACGATGCTGTACATTTGAAGTCTGCGTCTCTCTCTATCTCTCTCGTGATGTGCAGCGCGTCTTGTTCGAACGCTGGGGGAGCCGGACAAGCCCCTCTCTGTACCGGCGTGGACGGCACCCACCACGTGTTCACCTTCTGAAGCGCTCGCGCGTCACCGTGACGTGCAGCGATGACCACCACCACCAGCACCACCACGTGACTTTTCTTTCGTGTTGTGCACGGTGCTTTTAGCGCCACAGCGCGTGGATTTATAGCGTTTGTTTTATTTATGTTGCTGGCGACTTTGTGTTATTTGTGTTGCTGGCGACTTTGTGTTATTTGTGTTGCTGGTGACTTTGTGTGTTTGTGTTGCTGGTGACTTTGTGTATTTGTGTTGCTGGTGACTTTGTGTATTTGTGTTGCTGGTGACTTTGTGTATTTGTGTTGCTGGTGACTTTGTGTATTTGTGTTGCTGGTGACTTTGTGTATTTGTGTTGCTGGTGACTTTGTGTGTTTGTGTTGCTGGTGACTTTGTGTTATTTGTGGTGCTGGTGACTTCGTGTATTTGTGATGCTGGCGACTTTGTGTATTTGTGTTGCTGGTGACTTTGTGTTATTTGTGTTGCTGGTGACTTTGTGTCATTTGTGTTGCTGGTGACTTTGTGTTGTGTTGCTGGTGACTTTGTGTTATTTGTGTTGCTGGTGACTTTGTGTATTTGTGTTGCTGGTGACTGTGTTATTTGTGTTGCTGGTGACTTTGTGTTGTGTTGCTGGTGACTTTGTGTTATTTGTGTTGCTGGTGACTTTGTGTATTTGTGTTGCTGGTGACTTTGTGTATTTGTGTTGCTGGCGACTTTGTGTTATTTGTGTTGCTGGTGACTTTGTGTGTTTGTGTTGCTGGTGACTTTGTGTGTTTGTGTTGCTGGTGACTTTGTGTTATTTGTGGTGCTGGTGACTTTGTGTATTTGTGTTGCTGGTGACTTTGTGTATTTGTGTTGCTGGTGACTTTGTGTTATTTGTGTTGCTGATGACTTTGTGTATTTGTGTTGCTGGTGACTTTGTGGTATTTGTGTTGCTGGTGACTTTGTGTATTTGTGTTGCTGGTGACTTTGTGTATTTGTGTTGCTGGTGACTTTGTGTTATTTGTGTTGCTGGTGACTTTGTGTATTTGTGTTGCTGGTGACTTTGTGTATTTGTGTTGCCGGTGACTTTGTGTATTTGTGTTGCTGGCGATTTTGTGTATTTGTGTTGCTGGTGACTTTATGTTATTTGTATTGCTGGTGACTTTGTTTTATTTGTGTTGCTGGTGACTTTGTGTTATTTGTGTTGCTGGCGACTTTGTGTTATTTGTGTTGCTGGTGACTTTGTGTATTTGTGTTGCTGGTAACTTTTTGTTATTTGTGTTGCTGGTGACTTTGTGTCATTTGTGTTGCTGGCGACTTTGTGTTATTTGTGTTGCTGGTGACTTTGTGTTATTTGTGTTGCTGGTGACTTTTGTGTGTTTCGTATTGGGATCGCCTTCAGTGATGTTGCTGCCGGCGGCGATAAAAAGTTGTTTAAATAAAAAGTCCAAAGTCTCTTCGCGTGGTGGCGTGGATTCTTCTCCGGTTCCGCCAGTTTCCCCCCCTCCACATTTAGAACCAACAACCACGTGCTTAGAGTGAGTCATTTGGCTACTGCTGCCATAGACTCGCACGCGTTAATGATGCGCCACTTCGTTGAGCTATCATTCGTGCTAACCAAGTGCGCTTCTGAAAAAAAAGAGCTATATAGCTTAGTGGGGCCTTACCTGGTAAAAAAAATATAGTTTAGTTTTAGTGTGGATCTCTGTGGGTTGGCGTGGGTCTCAGTGGGTCAACGGGTCTCCACCCACTCACCCACTCACCCATCCACTCACCCATCCACTCATCCACCCACTCACCCACTCATCCACTCACCCACCCACTCACCCACCTACTCACTCACCCACCCACTCACCCACCCACTCACCCACTCACTCACCCACTCACTCACTCACTCACCCACCCACTCACCCATCCATTCACCCATTCATTCACTCACTCACTCACACACCCACCCACTCACCCACCTACTCACTCACCCATCCACCCACTCACTCACTCACTCACCCACCCACCCACTCACCCACTCACCTACCCACTCACTCACCCACCCACTTACCCACCCACTCACTCACCCACTCACTCACTCACTCACCCACTCACCCACCCACCCACCCACTCACCCACCCACCCACCCACTCACCCACTCACTCACCCACCCACCCACTCACCCACTCACTCACCCATCCACTCACCCACCCACTCACCCACTCACTCACACACCCATCCACTCACCCACCCATTCACCCACTCACTCACACACCCATCCATTCACCCACCCACTCACCCACTCACCCACCCACTCACCCACATCCACCCACTCACCCACCCACTCACACACCCACCCACCCACTCACCCACCCGCTCATTCACGCGCCCACTCACCTACAGTGAGGGAAAAAGTAGTTGATCCTCTGCTGATTTTGTACGTTTGCCCACTGACAAAGAAATGATCAGTCTATAATTTTAGTGGTAGCTTTATTTGAACAGTGAGAGACAGAATAACAACAACAAAATCCAGAAAAACGCATGTAAAAAATGTTATAAATTGATTTGCATTTTGATGAGGGAAATAAGTAATTGACCCCCTCTCAATCAGAAAGATTTCTGGCTCCCAGGTGTCTTTAATACAGGTAACGAGCTGAGATTAGGAGCACACTCTTAAAGGGAGTGCTCCTAATCTCAGCTTGTTACCTGTATAAAAGACACCTGTCCATAGAAGCAATCAATCAATCAGATTCCAAACTCTCCACTATGGCCAAGACCAAAGAGCTCTCCAAGGATGTCAGGTACAAGATTGTAGACCTACACATGGCTGGAATGGGCTACAAGACCATTGCCAAGCAGCTTCGTGAGCAGGTGACAACAGTTGGTGCAATTATTCGCAAATGGAAGAAACACAAAAGAACTGTCAATCTCCCTCACCTCGTGGAGTTGCAATGATCATGAGAACGGTGAGGAATCAGCCCAGAACTACACGGGAGGATCTTGTCAATGATCTCAAGGCAGCTGGGACCATAGTCACCAAGAAAACAATTGGTAACACACTACGCCGTGAAGGACTGAAATCCTGCAGCGCCCGCAAGGTCCCCCTGCTCAAGAAAGCACATATACATGCCCGTCTGAAGTTTGCCAATGAACATCTGAATGATTCAGAGGACAACTGGGTGAAAGTGTTGTGGTCAGATGAGACCAAAATGGAGCTGTTTGGCATCAACTCAACTCGCCTCATTAAAATGCAAATCAATTTATAACATTTTGACATGCGTTTTTTCTGGATTTTGTTGTTGTTATTCTGTCTCTAACTGTTCAAATGAACCTACCATTAAAATTATAGACTGATCATTTCTTTGTCAGTGGGCAAACGTACAAAATCAGCAGGGGGTCAAATACTTTTTTTCCCTCACTGTACCACACACCCACCCCACCCACCTGTACACTCCTTCTGTCTACAAATACACTCCCCATTACCTGTCTCGCCCCTTCCATGACGCGTTGTACCATTTACCTCCTGGTACGCTGACTCCATATAACGCGCACATATACGCGCACACAGCGAGATATACACCCAGAGATACACAGAGATACATACAGCGATATACACACAGAGACACACACAGATATATAATACACACCCACGCAAGTGAGAGATACACACAGAGAGACACACACAGAGACACAGGTATATAATACACACCCACGCAAGTGAGAGATACACACAGAGAGATACACACAGAGAGATACACACAGAGAGATACACACAGACACAGATATATAATACACACTCACGCAGTGAGAGATACACAGAGATACACACATATATAATACACACCCACGCAGTGAGAGATACACACAGAGAGATACACACAGAGAGATACACACAGAGACACACAACATCATCATCACACTGACAGCCCCTGCGCTATCTGGAGCAACGGGGAGAAAAAAACAAGGACCGAATATTTTCAACTTTCGGTAAGAGTGAGTTTCCATGCTGCTTAAACTACACATATTATAATTGTAACAATTATAACAGTTATCTAATAATGATTTATCCGGGAAAGTCAAACTTGAGTCACATAACACTCTTTCGGGATGATGTTTAAAGACAATAGCCGCTCTATGGTGAACAGTTTGTGTGTCTTTGTGAGTGTTTAGCTACTAATGGACATAGACAATATCGTGGGGGGGGGGGGGGGGGGTGGGGGAGCGGTGGCGCAGTGATTAGCGCGCTACCCTGCGCTACCACAAACCCGGTAAAAGACGCGAGTTCGATTCCCGCTCACGGCCACCACCAACGCCGCCACTCAGTGATCGCGGTCACGGGCCTACACAAACACACAACTTGGTGTTGTGTGTGTGGAGTCAACAGCGCCACAAGGAGGAGGGGGGGAGACAAAGGCGGCCGAGGCTGGCGTGGTGTTGGCCACCCACCAACTCGTGTGCCACAGTGCTGGCCTTCATAGGTGCTACTCGCGAACAGCACTTTCCCCAACAGTCTGTTAACGCCATACGGGGGAGCTTTGTCTTTGGATGTGTGCGTGGGGAGAGCGGTGGTGCAGTGGTTAGCGCACTGTGTGTGTGGGGAGCGGTGGCGCAGTGGTTAGCGCACTGTGTGTGTGTGTGTGTGGGGAGCGGTGGCGCAGTGGTGCAGTGGTTAGCGCACTGTGAGTGTGTGCGTGGGGAGCGGTGGCGCAGTGGTTAGCGCACTGTGTGTGTGTGGGGAGCGGTGGCGCAGTGGTTAGCGCACTGTGTGTATGTGTGCGTGGGGAGCGGTGGCGCAGTGGTTAGCGCACTGTGTGTGTGGGGAGCGGTGGTGCAGTGGTTAACGCACTGTGTGTGTGTGCGTGGGGAGCGGTGGCGCAGTGGTTAGTGTGTGCGTGGGGAGCGGTGGCGCAGTGGTTAGCGCACTGTGTGTGTACGTGGGGAGCGGTGGTGCAGCGGTGAGCGCACTGTGTATATGAGTGCGGGGAGCGGTGGCGCAGTGGTTAGCGCACTGTGTGTGTGTGGGGAGTGGTGGTGCAGCGGTGAGCGCACTGTGTATACGAGTGTGGGGATTGGTGGCGCAGTGGTTAGCGCACTGTGTGTGTGTGGGGAGTGGTGGTGCAGCGGTGAGCGCACTGTGTATACGAGTGTGGGGATCGGTGGCGCAGTTAGCGCACTGTGTGTGTGGGGAGTGGTGGTGCAGCGGTGAGGGCACTGTGCATATGAGTGTGGGGAGCGGTGGCGCAGTGGTTAGCGCACTGTGTGTGTGTGGGGAGCGGTGGCGCAGTGGTTAGCACTACTCGCTCACCTCGCAGCGCTTACCTCTACAGTCTGTTACAGGCTACACAAGAGGAATCTTTGTCTATGGGCAGGTAGGCAGGGTACCTGGGGTTAAACCAGCAGCGTTCGTAGAGAGGGAGATCATACACACGAGTCAGGGATCTAACCCAGGTTCTTCTTGCTGTGAGGGTAACACGATTTTCTCCTATGCGCATCTGCGTTCTTTAACCATAGTCCGTTCTCCTATAATGCGCTGGTGGTAGGCAACTAAAATAAGATAAATCACTCACAGCAGTAGAACAGCGGATTATATGTATTTTTTTTTCCGCCTGAGGACGATCGCCTGTGTTGCGATCGAAAAGTCGTCATTCATATTATTTTATACCTACCACGTGACTTTTACCGAAAGAACCACAGAGTATGAATTCCTGCAGTCACGAAAGCTTCAAATCAAGACTGCTTCATGTTTTCAGGCAAGGCCCACTGAGCCGCATAGCTCTTTCTGAGAAGCGACCCCGGCTCTCGCAAATGATCGCTTAACAAATTGGCTCATCGTCATCATCGTCATCATCATCGTCGTCATCGTCATCGTCATCATCGTCATCATCATCATCCTCGTCGTCGTCATCATCGTCATCATCATCATCATCGTCATCATCATCATCATCGTCGTCATCATCGTCATCCTCATCATCATCGTCATCATCATCGTCATCACCATCATCGTCATCATCATCATCATCATCGTCGTCGTCGTCGTCATCATCGTCATCATCATCGTCATCATCATCGTCATCATCATCGTTATCATCATCATCGTCATCATCGTCATCATCATCGTCATCATCATCGTCATCATCATCATCATCGTCATGATCATCATCGTCATCATCATCATCATCGTCATCATCGTCATCGTCATCATCATCGTCATCATCATCATCGTCATCATCATCATCATCGTCACCACGTGGAAATTTATAGCAGAAGCCGAACACTCTGAACGCGTGGTGATCCGGAGAAAAATCCACGCAAACCACAGCGAGAGGGCGAGAGGGCGAGAGAGACACAGGGTCGGGAACGCACCTCCGCCCTCGTGTATACCAGGCGAAGTAGTTAACATCTCCTTGCCACCGACGGGATAAGCCAAGGAACGGAACGCGTCTGAGAGTGCAGGTGCCGGGTGGGTTGCTACATCGCAGAACCAAGAGATATTTATAAGAAACCATATCTACGATTGACTTATTTATTCAGGAAAGCAACTGCTGAGATGTACGCATTCTTAACTGAACACAATAACAACGAGCGGTTCTAGGAAGATGGGTCTCTATTTAAGTCTGTGTCTCTGTGTGAGTCTATGGGTCTCTGTGTGAGTCTATGGGTCTCTGTGTGAGTCTATGTGTCTTTGTGCGAGTCTATGGGTCTCTGTGTGAGTCTATGGGTCTTTGTGTGTGTCTATGGGTCTCTGCGTGAGTCTATGGGTCTCTTTGTGAGTCTATGGGTCTCTGTGTGAGTCTATGGGTCTCTGTGTGAGTCTATGGGTCTCTGTGTGAGTCTATGGGTCTCTGTGTGAGTCTATGTGTCTCTGTGTGAGTCTATGGGTCTTTGTGCGGTTTATTGGTCTCTGTGTGAGTCTACGGATCTCTGTGTGAGTCTATTGGTCTCTATGTGAGTCTATGTGTCTCTGTGTGAGTCTATGGGTCTCTGTGTGAGTCTATGGGTCTCTGTGTGAGTCTATGGGTCTCTGCGTGAGTCTATGGGTCTCTGTGTGAGTCTATGTGTCTCTGCGTGAGTCTATGGGTCTCTTTGTGAGTCTATGGGTCTCTGTGTGAGTCTATGGGTCTCTGTGTGAGTCTATGGGTCTCTGTGTGAGTCTATGGGTCTCTGTGTGAGTCTATGTGTCTCTGTGTGAGTCTATGGGTCTTTGTGCGGTTTATTGGTCTCTGTGTGAGTCTACGGATCTCTGTGTGAGTCTATTCGTCTCTATGTGAGTCTATGTGTCTCTGTGTGAGTCTATGGGTCTCTGTGTGAGTCTATGGGTCTCTGTGTGAGTCTATGGGTCTCTGCGTGAGTCTATGGGTCTCTGTGTGAGTCTATGGGTCTCTGTGTGAGTCTATGTGTCTCTGTGTGAGTCTATGGGTTATCTGTGTGAGTCTATGGGTCTCTGTGTGAGTCTATGGGTCTCTGTGTGAGTCTATGGGTCTCTGTGTGAGTCTATGGGTTATCTGTGTGAGTCTATGGGTCTCTGTGTGAGTCTGTGGCTCTCTGTGTGAGTCTATGGGTCTCCGTGTGAGTCTATGGGTTCTCTGTGTGAGTCTATTGGTCTCTGTGTGAGTCTACGGATCTCTGTGTGAGTCTATGGGTCTCTGTGTGAGTCTATGGGTTCTCTGTGTGAGTCTGTGTGTATTTTGAACTTCTTTCGCGCCACCGTACGTAGCCAACCGTGCTAATCGGAGGTGCGGAGGGAAGGAGAACAAACTAAACACAACGACAACAAGCAGTTCTAAAGGTGTGAGTTAGTCAATCTAGATGATTATTTAAAAGTTGTATAGCCCCACGGTGGCTTCCGTAAAATCGTAAGGAAGGAGCGTTCCAGACGGCAGCAGAAGCAGCAGAATCTAAAAGTGAGCGATGCACACGTGAGTACGATGGACGTTTCGTGTATTCTGTGGATGAACATTGTCTTTTTGTGGACACAAAGGTCTTGGTTCTGACCACCCACCAACCTCATAGATGTGCCCTTCTGGGAAAGTGTTATCAATTATTGACGGGGCTCTAAGCGTCTATCATTTATACGTGGAAGCGGGGCGACTGAGTTCGAGTCCCGCTCACGGCCAACGGTCAAAGAACAGCGCCGGATGCAATTGAATCCGTCCCATTAGGTCGACTCAGCCTCACATTGAGTGCGTGCTGGTGAGGTGTGCAGTGAACATCGCCACTACGGGGAGACAAAGGGGGCCGGGACATGGTGCCGGTCACACAACCCCCACCATGTGCCAGAGTGCCGGACTTCATAAAATAAAACTCGTTTACTTTTAGTATGGGTCGCTGTGCGTTGCTTTGGGTCTATGGGTTTCAATAAGAATGTGTATCTGTGGGTCTATTATGGGTCTCTGTGAGTCTGTAAAAACATGCGTTTAGAGTATGTGGCTGCCATGCATTTCCACGTGGTGGTGATGATGATGATATGCCACTTCATATTCTTCGTTCATTCCGAAAGAACGAAGAATAGGAATTCCTGCGGTCACCAAAGTTTTAAGTAAAAAAATATGCCAATTCGTTGAGTTATAATTTGTGATAGCCAGGTCGCTTCTGACGAAGCGCTAGATACCTCAGTGGGGCCTTTACCGGGTTAAAGAAAAATCTATTTGAAGTCTGCGTCTCTCTCTCTCTCTCCCTCTGTTTCTCCTCGCTAATAGCGCTTGTTAAGGCTATAACGGGGATCTTTGTCTTTCATAGTAGATGTTTTGGGGTTTTATCGCGTAAATATATAAAACCCGCCACCACCCGACACAGCCAACTAGTAAGGGTTGTCAAGTAAACAGAACTTGGCCAATTCGTCACTAGTACAGCACCAGTGTATAGTGTAGTGTATAGTGTAGTGTATAGTAGTGTATAGTGTAGTGTATAGTGTATAGTAGTGTATAGTGTAGTGTATAGTAGTGTATAGTGTAGTGTATAGTAGTGTATAGTGTAGTGTATAGTGTATAGTAGAGTATAGTGTAGTGTATAGTAGTGTATAGTGTAGTGTATAATAGTGTAGTGTATAGTGTAGTAGTGTAAAGTGTATAGTAGTGTATAGTGTAGTGTATAGTGTAGTGTATAGTAGTGTAGTGTATAGTGTATAGTAGTGTATAGTGTAGTGTATAGTGAGTGTATAGTAGTGTATAGTGTATAGTAGTGTATAGTGTATAGTAGTGTATAGTGCTACATGGAAGCGCATCATCAAGTAATTCATTGTTTAAATGTATGCCTATACAGGCCAATAAGGGTTACCGTTGGTACAGATATTTTAATACACACAATGGACAGGAACGACAAGATCAATGGGCCCGCATAATGCGCAGAAGTTTGGTCACCGCATCAACGCCTCCATATAAGCGTAGTGGCATAGCGCTGCCTGCTGGTGTAAAAAGGGTAACTGCCGCGTACGGCAGTAACTTACTTCAGCAGGCCACGATATATATACATACGAGAGGGGGACATCTAGGGGGGAAGGTCACAGAAGGGGCCCATCGGGAAACCCCGGGAACCCGCTGGCAGGTTCCAGAAAGGGGGCGTGGCCCGGGGGGGCGGAGCGAGGCCACGCTAGGAGTGTGAGAGGGGCCCCTGTGGGGGACCTCGTGGCTGTCGCTCGACACGGGATCCCCGTCGTGCTGCTCAAGTCCGTCGTCGTCGTCACCGTTCTCCTGGTCGGCGTCTCCGTATTCGCCATCCCGGGGCGCCGCTAGTCGGGCAGCCTGCCGACTTCTGATTTAAAGTTGCCTTCGTGACTGCAGGGATTTCATATTCTTGGTTCTTTCGGTAAAGTCACCACGTAGGTGGGAAACAATAAAGTAATAAAAATATAAAACAATAAAATTCTCACGGCGTTTTCGACTGCAACACAAGCAAATCATCGCCAGGTGTGAAAACCACAGCAAGAGAAAATTGAAAAATGTGGCGTTTTTTTTTTAAAAACGTTAACACCACGTAGAGCGATTTGGCAGTTATTCAGATGGACGAGTCCATCCACCAACTGTTGTAAGTAGTGCCGCCGACAATAGACGGTCTTAATAATAATAACAATAATAATAATGTGTTGTGTATTATCCCGATGGTGCTCCCTAAATAAAGAAGTGCCTCCAGGTCTTGCTTCTCTCCAAGTTGAGTCACTACATAAGGAACACAACAGGTGGACTTCTCCACAAATCTGGCTGTCGCCTGATGAAGCTGGTTGTAATTACTGGAGAAACGTCGTACTCAAGATTGTAAATGTTGTGGCTTGGCTCTCCAACAAACCGGCGTGCTGTACTAGTATACTACACTATACACTACTATACACTATACACTACCCTATACACTACTACACTATACACTACACACTACACTATACACTACTATATACACTACACTATACACTACTATACACTATACACTACTACACAATACACTACTATACACTATACACTACTATACACTATACACTACTATACACTATACACTAGTGCTGTACTAGTATACTACACTATTCGCTACTATGCACTACTATACACTACACTATACACTACACACTACACTATACACTACTATATACACTACACTATACACTACTATACACTACTACACAATACACTACTTTACAATATACACTACTATACACTATACACTACTATACACTATACACTAGTGCTGTACTAGTATGCTACACTATTCACTACTATACACTACACTATACACTACACTATACACTACACACTACACTACTATATACACTACACTATACACTACTATACACTACACTATACACTACTATACAATACACTATACACTACACTATACACTGGTGCTGTACTAGTGACGAATTGGCCACGTTCTATCTTGACTTGAAGCGTTCGTGACTGCAGGAATCCATACTCTTTGGTTCTTTCGGTGAAGTCACAGCTTCTGTTTACGTGACAATCCTCACTAGTTGGCTGTGTTCGGTGGCGGTGGGTTTTAACGACACATTTATATATTTACGCGATCGAACCCAAAAAAAACTCCAATGTGGATGATATTGGTCGCGAAAGCTTCCTACGTGTTCAACAGACTAACGTCTTTGTCTTCGTTGACCTGTGCGCGGGGAGTGGTGGCGCAGCAGTTAGCGCATTGTGCCAGGGAACCCAGGAACCTGGGTGCGATCCCCAAATCACAGCCAACAACAACAACAAGCAGCGGCAGCGAATTAGCTGAACCAGCCCTGGGTCTCCTCCTTCCCTATGTCGACTCGGCCTGAAATGAGTACCCGGTGCGGAATATAGTGCGCATCGCCACTAGGGGAGACAAAGGCGGCCTGGGCCGTGAACGTTGAACCCTACGGCTGCCCTTAGCCCGGTTCTGAGAGTTCCTTTGTGGCTGTGTAACCATGTGTGTGTGTGTGGCAAGATGTTAACTCTCTCGCCCGGTATACAGGAGGTCGTGGGTTCGATCTCGACCCTGTCGCCTGCGTCCCTCCCTCTCTCTCCCCCCGTGGTCGCGAGGATGTTCTCCGGTTCCTCCGATGTTTCCCCTCCACGTGCAGAATCAACGTCACGCATTCAGAGAGTTATTTGGCTGCTATAAATTTGCGGTCTGCATGTCTCACTCTCTCTGCTCCTCCTCCCTTCCAGCGCTTGTTCCCAACAACACGCCCACTTACTCTTTGGTTTTTTCGGTAAAGTCACGTATAAATAATTAAAAATAAAATTAAATAATAGCATGCGACGTTTCGATTGCAACACAAGCAATCATCATCAGGTACAGAAGAGCTAAATTTAAGAGAGAGAGAGGAATCACATAACCGCAGATATATATACAAACCTTAAGTAGAGGGAATTAACACAGATATACCAGGGGACACAGAGAGAGACGGAGCATCACACTAAATCAAACAGGGTTTAGCAAAATTTCGAAACTATATAAAGCAACACAGGCGGTCAGTTAAAACACAATTAACGCATGGTCTGGTAGATTACGCTATTTCAAAGATTGCTAAATTGTAAGTGAAGTGTGAAATTTAAGAGAGCGATAGAGCACAGACCGTAAAGAGACATATGGGGAGAGACACGCACACAGTGAAGAAGCAAAGCCGCATCTCTGTGACGACGCCTTAAATAGACAGAGACGGTGGGGCTGGGACTCACAGACAATGGTATGTGCTCTCTTCATGCTAATAATTTTTTGTCCCATTGTCTCTGAGTCCCAGTCCCACCTTCTCTGTCTATTTAAGGTGGTCGTCACAGAGATGCGGCTTCACTTCTTCACTGTGTGCGTGTCTCTCCCCATATGTCTCTTTACGGTCTGTGCTCTATCGCTCTCTTAAATTTCACACTTAACTTACAATTTAGCAATCTTTGAAATAGCGTAATCTACCAGCACATGCGTTAATTGTGTTTTAACCGACCGTCTGTGTTGCTTTATATAGTTTCCAAAATTTGCTAAACCCTGTTTGATTTAGTGTGATGCTCCGTCTCTCTCTGTGTCCCCTGGTATATCTGTGTTAATTCCCTCTACTTAAGGTTTGTATATATATCTGCGGTTATGTGTTTCCTCTCTCTCTCTTAAATTTAGCTCTTCTGTACCTGATGATGATTGCTTGTGTTGCAATCGAAACGTCGTATGCTATTATATCGTTTTATTTTATTTATTATTTCTACGTGACTTTACCGAAAAAAACACAAAAAAAACAAAGAATAATTCCTGCAGTCACGAAAGCACCAAATCAAACACGCCCACTTCCCCCCCCCCCCCCCCCCGGCATTTTGTTTCAGCTCCCTACTCCTAGCCCCGCCCACTTCCCCCCCCCCCCCCGCATTTTGTTTCAGCTCCCTACTCCCAGCCCCGCCCACTTCCCCCCCCCCCCCCCCGGCATTTTGTATCAGCTCCCTACTCCTAGCCCCGCCCACTTCCCCCCCCCCCCCGCATTTTGTTTCAGCTCCCTACTCCCAGCCCCGCCCACTTCCCCCCCCCCCCCGCATTTTGTTTCAGCTCCCTACTCCCAGCCCCGCCCACTTCCCCCCCCCCCCCCGCATTTTGTTTCAGCTCCCTACTCCCAGCCCCGCCCACTTCCCCCCCCCCCCCGCATTTTGTTTCAGCTCCCTACTCCCAGCCCCACCCACTTCCCCTCCCCCCCCCCGGCATTTTGTCTGCTCGTACTCTCAACGTTTTCGCAGCACTCTCCTCCCCCTACCCCACACCCCCCTCTCTATCTCTCCCCCCTGGCTCCTCCCCCCTCTCTTACCGACAAGAGGCTCCTCCCCCCTCTTTTACCGACAAGAGGCTCCTCCCCCCCTCTCTTACCGACAAGAGGCTCCTCCCCCCTCTCTTACCGACAAGAGGCTCCTCCCCCCTCTCTGACCTACAGTATAAAGCCTCTTGCCACAGCAGCCCTCTTGCCCACTTCAGCAATTGTATCTTGCTGTGGTCGTCCCACCTGATGACGGACGTTTGTGTTGCGCCCGAAACGTCGTGATTTATTTCATTTTATTTGCTACCTACGTGACTTTGCCGAAAGAACCAAAGAGTATGGATCCCTGCAGTCACGAAAACTTCAAATCTAGATTGTTCCAGAACAGTCTGTTAAAAGCGATACGGTGGGAGGTGAATCTTTGTCTTAGTGTCTATTTGTCAGTTGCAGGCAAAGCGGGTGACACCACCACCATGGCCAGCGTGAACACGCACGCAACCACTGCCACCACTGCCACCACGACTCAGCGCGTTGCATCGGTTACCTGCACCTGTAACTTCAACTACTTACGCTCGGCCGACGGGATCCTGGCCATTGTGGAGCTGGTAATGTCTCTTACACTCAGCACTCAACCACCCACCCCCTGTATACACACCACCACCACCACCAACCCCCACTACGTACACTCACCATTACCAATACCCGACATGCACCACTAAATCATGGTGACCTCACCACGGCGCTTGTGCCAGGCTAGGTGCACTTTGAGTAGGTTACGGGACAGATCCAGGTGCCACGGATCGATTGACTGAGATGATTGACCGATGTGTCCACCAGCTGTGCCCCCTACTGTGCCAACTTGCCACATTTTAGCC
The DNA here is from genome assembly GCF_048934315.1 of Petromyzon marinus. Lineage (NCBI taxonomy): Eukaryota > Metazoa > Chordata > Hyperoartia > Petromyzontiformes > Petromyzontidae > Petromyzon > Petromyzon marinus. Next base: position 85,486 of record NW_027423253.1, read on the forward strand.
GCCCGGCGCTCCGCTCGTTGTGAGCGTTGCTCCTCTGCCCTCCATTGTTGCTGTAGGGTGGCTGCCTCCAACTGCCCAGAAGCGTTCTACACGAGCCTCCTCCATTGCGGCCGATCTTGACACCGCTGTTACCGTTCATCAGCAAGTCCTCTCAGCTTCACATCCTCCTGTACTGCATTAGCTCCATCGCTTCTCTAGCCCGTGTCGGGCCCATTTAGCACCCTCTAACCGGCCAAACAGAAGTTGCTTTGGCATGCGGTGGCCGGGCATGCGGGCTACATGACCCAGCCAATGCAGCCTTGCCTGCCGGAGGAGCTCACCGATGGGACTTTGTCCAGATCGCTGAAGGATTTGTAAGCTCCTCATACAATCCAGTCTGGTTAAACCCAGGACTAGGTTTAACCAGGCTGGCCTGAATGTTTGCAACATTCAGGCCAGCCTGAATGTTGCAAACTGGCTCAGATGTCCCTTTAGATGGCTCCACGTTTCACAAACATAGAGAAGGGAGGGTGTAACTGTGGCC